>NW_020953648.1:0-2157 GCF_900497805.2 Vombatus ursinus
CCATAGTAGATGCTATATAAATGTTTATTCTCTTCTGCACTTATTTTAGACCCCACTTATACTAATATCTATTTCGTGTTCATTTTAATATTTTTAAGACATGCAACATCAAAAGGCTAAGTCTCATTTTGGGGACTCATTCCCATCCAATTATCTCTTAGCTCCACTTGGCTTAGTCAGGAAGGCAGGAGAGCAGCAGATACATGATCTGTCTCACTTCCACATTGGGAGAAAAAGTAACCAGTTGCAAAGATTTCAAAAAAAACTTGCCAGGAGTCATTAATTATGTGACCACTTGAGCACATCCTTCAGGGAATATTTCACTCCTTAAATACCTTCCTCCTCTACCACCTAGGACACTGAGCTATCATTTCACCAGAAGGTCTCTAGTTAATTTCCATTTCCAGGCAGGGCTATACCTAAACCACTCAAGGCAGAATATCTTAAAAGCTCATTAGTAAAGGAGTTTCCCTTCAGGACCCCCATCCCCCTTCAATTACCCATCTATGTATATCCACTCTCTCACTGCCAGGAAGTTCTTCCTTCAATCCAACCCAAACCCTTCTGCCTATGATCTAACCCTGCTGCTTCCTCCATTCTCCTGAGTGGAGATGGAAAAACAGTTGGCCATCTTCCTCTTTCTTCCAATTATTTATATATAAAGATTGACATTCAGTCTATGCCACCAGGCTTCTCCTCCTAGGAATATACCCTCTTGATGCCATCAGCCAGTTTTCTAGAACCTGTTAAGGCCCCCAACTAAAAGCAGAGCCACAGTGTAGGGTTTAATTTTTTAAAGGAGTTTCTAATCACTGCCTCTCACAGCTGAATAGAAAAGAAGTTCAAATAGAGATCACCATACACCAGCACCAAGATGGAAAAGAAGTCACCTTGCTTCCACACCAGAATTAGAAAGCCAGAGGAAAACAAGGAATGTCAGGGCTCTGTTTGATACGAGTCTCTGAGCTTCTGAACACATGAATCCCCTTATGTTAGAAAGTACAAGCCACCTCAAATGCCCACATCCCCTGAGATCCTCACCTAGCAACACAGAGACCTACAATTGCTTGGACTGCTCCCCCTCCTTTCACCCCTCCCCATTCATACTACTCCAGCATCAGCAGCATCTATTCCACAGAAAAGTGAAAACGGCAGTTTGCCATGGTAAGAATGAGACCGAAGCTCTATGTACATTTGACTCTAAAACAAGAACCTAGGATGTTTCCCGAGCCTCGGAGCCTGGCTGCCTGACAGGTGTGGCCAGGGATGGCATTTCCCTTTTGATCTGGCATCCCCCAAATTCGTGGGGATTGCCCTGATTTCTCCAATATGGAACTCCCGGATTCCCTGGACTGGACCCTTGCCTGGGCTGTACCAGGAGCTCTTCCCAAACGTTAGTGCTCGGCACTAACTAGAGCTAAGGGGTGGGGTCCAGTGTGATCTGTAAAGCAGAGCTCTAATCAGCCCTTCCAGAGAACGTATTCGGCAACAGCTTGGACCAGGGGACTGGGAGCAGCCTCCATAACGCGGGGAAGAGGGAACGGGGAGGAGGGTGAGGAAGGGGACAGGAGATGAGTGGGCTGCGTGAGCTGTGATTTACAGGGGAAATCCGGGCACCACTCGTGGTTCTTGGAATGGGGAGGGCTCCTGAGTGACTGGGGCTAAGACAGTCGTTGGGAAACTGCCCTGGGGAGGACGTGAGCTCCCGACAACTTGCCCCCACCCCCTTCCCAGCCGCAAGATCTCCCCGTTCTGATGACTCCGACCGTCAGACAGGTCTGCCCTGCCCTCGGGATAGGCTGGGGCTAGGGCACTTGGCCCCATACGGTGGGAAAAAGACGGGGATTGGGGGAAATCCGAGCAGCACCTCCTGGGTTTGGGTGGCTAGATTTCAACAAGGAATGTGACAGCCTCACAGCAGCTGTGTCCTGCCTAAAAGGAGCTCTATTTAAAATCTTTCAACAGCTGAACAGCATCGAGGAACCCCTCCCATCAGCTCCCCAGCACCACCAACCTCTCTCCCGGCAAACCCCGCCGCCCCCCCCCGCCTGCATACACCCCCCCAATTAAATTTAAAAAAATAAACCCAGAAATCCAAGCCACAGAACGAACACACACACACACACACACACACACACACACACACACACACACACA
>NW_020953649.1:0-2157 GCF_900497805.2 Vombatus ursinus
TGTGTGTGTGTGTGTGTGTGTGTGTGTGTGTGTGTGTGTGTGTGTGTTCGTTCTGTGGCTTGGATTTCTGGGTTTATTTTTTTAAATTTAATTGGGGGGGTGTATGCAGGCGGGGGGGGGCGGCGGGGTTTGCCGGGAGAGAGGTTGGTGGTGCTGGGGAGCTGATGGGAGGGGTTCCTCGATGCTGTTCAGCTGTTGAAAGATTTTAAATAGAGCTCCTTTTAGGCAGGACACAGCTGCTGTGAGGCTGTCACATTCCTTGTTGAAATCTAGCCACCCAAACCCAGGAGGTGCTGCTCGGATTTCCCCCAATCCCCGTCTTTTTCCCACCGTATGGGGCCAAGTGCCCTAGCCCCAGCCTATCCCGAGGGCAGGGCAGACCTGTCTGACGGTCGGAGTCATCAGAACGGGGAGATCTTGCGGCTGGGAAGGGGGTGGGGGCAAGTTGTCGGGAGCTCACGTCCTCCCCAGGGCAGTTTCCCAACGACTGTCTTAGCCCCAGTCACTCAGGAGCCCTCCCCATTCCAAGAACCACGAGTGGTGCCCGGATTTCCCCTGTAAATCACAGCTCACGCAGCCCACTCATCTCCTGTCCCCTTCCTCACCCTCCTCCCCGTTCCCTCTTCCCCGCGTTATGGAGGCTGCTCCCAGTCCCCTGGTCCAAGCTGTTGCCGAATACGTTCTCTGGAAGGGCTGATTAGAGCTCTGCTTTACAGATCACACTGGACCCCACCCCTTAGCTCTAGTTAGTGCCGAGCACTAACGTTTGGGAAGAGCTCCTGGTACAGCCCAGGCAAGGGTCCAGTCCAGGGAATCCGGGAGTTCCATATTGGAGAAATCAGGGCAATCCCCACGAATTTGGGGGATGCCAGATCAAAAGGGAAATGCCATCCCTGGCCACACCTGTCAGGCAGCCAGGCTCCGAGGCTCGGGAAACATCCTAGGTTCTTGTTTTAGAGTCAAATGTACATAGAGCTTCGGTCTCATTCTTACCATGGCAAACTGCCGTTTTCACTTTTCTGTGGAATAGATGCTGCTGATGCTGGAGTAGTATGAATGGGGAGGGGTGAAAGGAGGGGGAGCAGTCCAAGCAATTGTAGGTCTCTGTGTTGCTAGGTGAGGATCTCAGGGGATGTGGGCATTTGAGGTGGCTTGTACTTTCTAACATAAGGGGATTCATGTGTTCAGAAGCTCAGAGACTCGTATCAAACAGAGCCCTGACATTCCTTGTTTTCCTCTGGCTTTCTAATTCTGGTGTGGAAGCAAGGTGACTTCTTTTCCATCTTGGTGCTGGTGTATGGTGATCTCTATTTGAACTTCTTTTCTATTCAGCTGTGAGAGGCAGTGATTAGAAACTCCTTTAAAAAATTAAACCCTACACTGTGGCTCTGCTTTTAGTTGGGGGCCTTAACAGGTTCTAGAAAACTGGCTGATGGCATCAAGAGGGTATATTCCTAGGAGGAGAAGCCTGGTGGCATAGACTGAATGTCAATCTTTATATATAAATAATTGGAAGAAAGAGGAAGATGGCCAACTGTTTTTCCATCTCCACTCAGGAGAATGGAGGAAGCAGCAGGGTTAGATCATAGGCAGAAGGGTTTGGGTTGGATTGAAGGAAGAACTTCCTGGCAGTGAGAGAGTGGATATACATAGATGGGTAATTGAAGGGGGATGGGGGTCCTGAAGGGAAACTCCTTTACTAATGAGCTTTTAAGATATTCTGCCTTGAGTGGTTTAGGTATAGCCCTGCCTGGAAATGGAAATTAACTAGAGACCTTCTGGTGAAATGATAGCTCAGTGTCCTAGGTGGTAGAGGAGGAAGGTATTTAAGGAGTGAAATATTCCCTGAAGGATGTGCTCAAGTGGTCACATAATTAATGACTCCTGGCAAGTTTTTTTTGAAATCTTTGCAACTGGTTACTTTTTCTCCCAATGTGGAAGTGAGACAGATCATGTATCTGCTGCTCTCCTGCCTTCCTGACTAAGCCAAGTGGAGCTAAGAGATAATTGGATGGGAATGAGTCCCCAAAATGAGACTTAGCCTTTTGATGTTGCATGTCTTAAAAATATTAAAATGAACACGAAATAGATATTAGTATAAGTGGGGTCTAAAATAAGTGCAGAAGAGAATAAACATTTATATAGCATCTACTATGG
>NW_020953650.1:0-1616 GCF_900497805.2 Vombatus ursinus
GGGGACGAGCAGCAGCAGCAGTCACAGCAGCCACCACCACCACCGGCCCCGGCACAGTTGGCCCCCCAGCAGCAGCAACCGCAGCAGCAACAGCAGCCCCCAGCACTGGCACCCCAGTCTTCAAGGCCCCTCACCCAGCTCAACCAACTCCAGAGCCAACCTCTCCATCACAGCCTGCTGCACTCTTCTCCCACCGCTTTCAGGGCCCCACCTTCCTCCAACTCTACCACCATCCTCCACCCTTCCTCTAGGCAAGGCAGCCAGCTCAATCTGAATGACCACTTGGTTGGCCATTCTCCAAGTTCAACAGCTACAAGTGGGGCCGGAGGAGGCTGCAAGCATAGACAGGCGAGCCCACTGGTCCACAGGAGAGATAGCAACCCTTTCACGGAGATAGCCATGAGCTCGTGCAAGTACAGTGGTGGGGTGATGAAACCCTTGAGCAGGCTAAGTGCCTCCAGGAGGAACCTCATAGAGTCCGAGCCTGAAAGCCAACCCCTCCAGATCTTTAGCTCCAGCAATCCACCCGAGATTGTCATCTCTTCCCGGGAGGATCACCATTCCAATCAGACCCTGCTCCATCATCCAAATGCCACCCACAACCACCAGCACTCTGGCACCAGCAGCATCAGCACCTTCCCCAAGGCCAATAAACGGAAAAACCAAAATATCGGCTATAAACTGGGACACAGGAGAGCCTTGTTTGAAAAGAGGAAACGGCTGAGTGACTATGCTTTGATTTTTGGGATGTTTGGCATTGTTGTTATGGTGATAGAGACCGAGCTCTCTTGGGGGTTATACTCAAAGGTAGGGGCTTCGGTTTCTCTTTATCCCTTTAACAAAAGGAGACAGGAATGTAGGTAGCAAGGAGAGAGACAGAGACAGGGGTGAGGAGAGGCATTTTTTTAGTTGTATGTCTGAACACTCTGTTAACTTCCCATGGCTTTCCTTCTAAATCAAGGGAGAATTCATTTTCCTTAGGAGACCTCCCCGCCCCCAAACACTTTCTCTGTTTTTCAGATGCAGTATCAGGTAGGATTAAAGAATCCCTTCGGAGAAATCATTTTTTTTTTTTTTCCTCCTGGCTCATTTGTACTAAAGCATAAACCTGCCGCTTAACACACCAATTAATTACATACACTCTGCCTTGCTGTGATGTGTTTGCCTGTCCCTGCTATTCCCATCCCACCCCACCAACCTCCACTCCATCGCTTTCTCTCCATTTTCCCAAGGTAAAAAAATATAGAAATGTTTGTGTAAGGTCAGTTTACTAAAATCTCTCTAGCCCCGTTGTATCCCTCACCCTTTCCTTCCCCTGCCTCCCAAGTTTCTAATCTTGTCCTCCCTCTTCTGAGACTTGTGGCAAATAGTAAAGTATGGTGGCTGTAGCTTCCCTGGTGTATTGGGGCAAACACACAGGGGAATGAAACAGTGTCTCCCTCACTCATGGAAAGGGGGCTCAGAATTAGTCAGTTTAGTGCCTTGTAAACATTCCCCCAACAAAAATGGCTACAGGTGTTAGTTAGAAGAAAAGCAGCCCGGCCTCACTTTGCATCACACACATTGTCTTTGCCTTTTCTGTCTCCGAGGCTCCTGACATCTCTTAAGCATGCAGA
>NW_020953651.1:0-1289 GCF_900497805.2 Vombatus ursinus
GGGGGGGAAAGAACTCTGTTTCTGGAGGTGGTCTTTAGAAGAGTCTCAGGCAAGGGTCAGCTCCACTCGGCTGAGGCTCAATAGCTTTCCTCTCCTTCTCCTCCTTCCACTGTAATATTGTAAGCCAAACCCACTTATTAGCAGCTGGTCTCATTGGCTTGACTTAACTCTCCAACCACATCCTAACAACGCCCCCTCCACAATGCTCCTCCTAAAAGAGGAGGTTCTCTCAGCCCCAGCCCACAGAGAGAGTGCACAGGCTGGAGGCTGCGCAGAGGACTGGGAGTTGTAGTTTCTTTCGCCTGACGTCTGAAGCAGCTGCCTTCTTCCCTTTCTGACAGGTACAAGGAATCTGTCGACCCCAAAAGAATAGGGATGCAGAGGGCCCAGTAAGAGAGGGAGGAGGGCCAGAAGGCTGAGGGGATGCCATGAGAGGGAATGCGGGGGAGGGAATGTAGATGGAAAGTTCCATTCATGCATACTTAACATTGTTAGAGCTAGAATAGACCCTAAATAGCATTTGTCTAGTTCACTGTCCTCTCTGGGCCTCAGTTTCCTCATCTGTAAAATGAGGGGATTGGAATGGATGAGAGCATCACAGAATCTTAGAGTTGGGAGAGTGCTCAGAGATCATCTAGTCCAACTTGTATCTGAAAAAGAATCCCCTCAGAGATCCATACCTCCTGGAAAAGCCTATGATCCTAATCCTAACCCTTTTAAATGGAAAAATGAGGGAACTGAAGGCCAGAGAGGACAGTGAACTAGACAAATGCTATTTAGGGTCTATTCTAGCTCTAACAATGTTAAGTATGCATGAATGGAACTTTCCATCTACATTCCCTCCCCCGCATTCCCTCTCATGGCATCCCCTCAGCCTTCTGGCCCTCCTCCCTCTCTTACTGGGCCCTCTGCATCCCTATTCTTTTGGGGTCGACAGATTCCTTGTACCTGTCAGAAAGGGAAGAAGGCAGCTGCTTCAGACGTCAGGCGAAAGAAACTACAACTCCCAGTCCTCTGCGCAGCCTCCAGCCTGTGCACTCTCTCTGTGGGCTGGGGCTGAGAGAACCTCCTCTTTTAGGAGGAGCATTGTGGAGGGGGCGTTGTTAGGATGTGGTTGGAGAGTTAAGTCAAGCCAATGAGACCAGCTGCTAATAAGTGGGTTTGGCTTACAATATTACAGTGGAAGGAGGAGAAGGAGAGGAAAGCTATTGAGCCTCAGCCGAGTGGAGCTGACCCTTGCCTGAGACTCTTCTAAAGACCACCTCCAGAAACAGAGTTCTTTCCCCCCC
>NW_020953652.1:0-1616 GCF_900497805.2 Vombatus ursinus
TCTGCATGCTTAAGAGATGTCAGGAGCCTCGGAGACAGAAAAGGCAAAGACAATGTGTGTGATGCAAAGTGAGGCCGGGCTGCTTTTCTTCTAACTAACACCTGTAGCCATTTTTGTTGGGGGAATGTTTACAAGGCACTAAACTGACTAATTCTGAGCCCCCTTTCCATGAGTGAGGGAGACACTGTTTCATTCCCCTGTGTGTTTGCCCCAATACACCAGGGAAGCTACAGCCACCATACTTTACTATTTGCCACAAGTCTCAGAAGAGGGAGGACAAGATTAGAAACTTGGGAGGCAGGGGAAGGAAAGGGTGAGGGATACAACGGGGCTAGAGAGATTTTAGTAAACTGACCTTACACAAACATTTCTATATTTTTTTACCTTGGGAAAATGGAGAGAAAGCGATGGAGTGGAGGTTGGTGGGGTGGGATGGGAATAGCAGGGACAGGCAAACACATCACAGCAAGGCAGAGTGTATGTAATTAATTGGTGTGTTAAGCGGCAGGTTTATGCTTTAGTACAAATGAGCCAGGAGGAAAAAAAAAAAAAATGATTTCTCCGAAGGGATTCTTTAATCCTACCTGATACTGCATCTGAAAAACAGAGAAAGTGTTTGGGGGCGGGGAGGTCTCCTAAGGAAAATGAATTCTCCCTTGATTTAGAAGGAAAGCCATGGGAAGTTAACAGAGTGTTCAGACATACAACTAAAAAAATGCCTCTCCTCACCCCTGTCTCTGTCTCTCTCCTTGCTACCTACATTCCTGTCTCCTTTTGTTAAAGGGATAAAGAGAAACCGAAGCCCCTACCTTTGAGTATAACCCCCAAGAGAGCTCGGTCTCTATCACCATAACAACAATGCCAAACATCCCAAAAATCAAAGCATAGTCACTCAGCCGTTTCCTCTTTTCAAACAAGGCTCTCCTGTGTCCCAGTTTATAGCCGATATTTTGGTTTTTCCGTTTATTGGCCTTGGGGAAGGTGCTGATGCTGCTGGTGCCAGAGTGCTGGTGGTTGTGGGTGGCATTTGGATGATGGAGCAGGGTCTGATTGGAATGGTGATCCTCCCGGGAAGAGATGACAATCTCGGGTGGATTGCTGGAGCTAAAGATCTGGAGGGGTTGGCTTTCAGGCTCGGACTCTATGAGGTTCCTCCTGGAGGCACTTAGCCTGCTCAAGGGTTTCATCACCCCACCACTGTACTTGCACGAGCTCATGGCTATCTCCGTGAAAGGGTTGCTATCTCTCCTGTGGACCAGTGGGCTCGCCTGTCTATGCTTGCAGCCTCCTCCGGCCCCACTTGTAGCTGTTGAACTTGGAGAATGGCCAACCAAGTGGTCATTCAGATTGAGCTGGCTGCCTTGCCTAGAGGAAGGGTGGAGGATGGTGGTAGAGTTGGAGGAAGGTGGGGCCCTGAAAGCGGTGGGAGAAGAGTGCAGCAGGCTGTGATGGAGAGGTTGGCTCTGGAGTTGGTTGAGCTGGGTGAGGGGCCTTGAAGACTGGGGTGCCAGTGCTGGGGGCTGCTGTTGCTGCTGCGGTTGCTGCTGCTGGGGGGCCAACTGTGCCGGGGCCGGTGGTGGTGGTGGCTGCTGTGACTGCTGCTGCTGCTCGTCCCC
>NW_020953653.1:0-2696 GCF_900497805.2 Vombatus ursinus
TCCTCTATGCTGCAGAAGGTGTACTCAGGTCTATGGCCTTCAACCTACCCAGTGGACCAAGAGCCTGAGAGCATCAGGCCAAGTGAGAGACAACCTGGTAACTGTTTGCCTGAAAAGCACCTCCAAGCCTTGGTGCTTGGAGAGCAATCCTAACTGCAGAGCAAGAAAGGAGGGAGGGGAGGCTTACATACCTTCCAGTCTTTTCTGGAGAAGAATTTGGGATTAGGCAGTTTCCCCTTATGGGCCACCAAAATGATGCGGTTTAGGGGTTCAGGGGTGCTGGGACCCCAATATCACAACATGAGGGTCCTTCCCGAAAAAGTTCGACCCGAGCCTTCTATCAGTCAAAGACAAGTTTTATTAGAACATCTGTCATATTAGCCAGCCTCTTAAGGAGTCTGAACATTAGTAAGCTATTGGCTAGATTATAAAAATCTGACCAGTGGCTAGATTATAAGAATCCCAGGAGTGGCTTGATTTTAAGAATCTGAGCAGTGGCTAGATTATAAGAATCTAAGCCTTCCTAAGATTTTCCAAGTATATCATCATATTATCAGCACATTTGGAAAAATTTTTATCTTCCCTTTCCCTGTGTTTTTATGCCTCTTATTTCTTTCTCTCATCTTATTGCTGTTGCAGACATTTCTAGAACTCGGTCAAATGATAGGAAAAAGAGGGGACATCCTTTCTTTGCCAGTGAATTTTGTGAAAAAGGTTGTTGTGTATCCCCATAGCATATGAGGCAGAATTGCTCGCAATCATTGGCTTCCCTCCCTCTTCCAGAGTTGTCACAGTCCAGTGGTGATATAGACTAGAGAAGACTGGTGATAGCTTCAGATGCAATAGATGACCTTATCATTTTTCATGTCTAACCAAGCTCTAAGCACTCCACAGTGCCTGCTTCAGCTGCCTTCGTGGCCATTGGAACAAACTGTTCTCATCTGCCAATTGCAAAAGGGGAATTCATTATATGCTTGGGGTAGACACCCCCTAAACTTACCCACAGGTTTGAGACACCCTCAGTTACCCTCAACCTGGTTTAGCCCATCTGCCCAAATGGCTTACCACAGTGTAGCCACTGTACAGGCAACAGCTTCTTGGAGCCACAGGTGAGAATTTGGGTGGATCAGGTAGACACCAGAGGTGGGAAGCAGCCCTCACACCAGAGGTACTGGTCTTCACTGAACACATCCTACACCCTTATTTCATGTGTTGAATCTTTGAATTATATCCTTCAACTATATTTTTGGTTCACTTAAATGTAGCCTCACTGGAAATAATGCAAAAAGGAGGGGTCCCATGTGAGCATGCTAAAGAAGTCAACTCAGAGATTTGTTTTCGTTTTGTTCTACCTCCTTTTGGATTCTTTATGTCATAAATCATGGAGACAGTGGATGTTAATTTATCTTTGGTGAATTATTTTTGTTTTTGAGATGTATCAGAGTTCAAGGCGATAAGAAAAGTTCTAGTCCCCCATCTTGTTGAATCTTTACCTGGAAGTTCAATTCCTATTGTTTCTATGATTTGTTCTTTAACTTACTATTTAGGATTTCATTGTTAAGTCACTTTTGTATTTCTGTCTTTTTTATGTGTTTCCTGCACCAATAACTATTTTTATTTTATTATCACCTGTATTGGATGTATTCACTATTTCTGCCTTTTTATATTTGTTTGTAGTATCTGCATGCCATAATACATCATCAGTTTTTATAAAGTTCCATTAGCTCTGGGAAATATGTATATGTCCTTGCAGTACCATTTAAAAGAAAACTCAAATATGGTTTTTTAACTCTACTTTCTCCAGTAATTTTTTCACTTCCCTATTTTCTGTTTCGTGTACCTTTCTACTAGACTTATACAAAACTGGGAGAGGGACCTAAAAGTCTCCTGTTCCCATTTTGTTATTTTTAGTGTCTTCTTCTAGTTCAGTTAATGTTACCTTATAAATTTGGCTACAAAGATATTTGGAACTTATATATTTATCCCAGATTTTGGATTGTGGTCTATGATTCCCTTCCAAAAATGCAGATGTTGTTTATCTTTTTAATTTTTGGAATGATTGTTTTTGCTTTGTTGGGGTGATTACAAATCTTGTTTTTCTTTTATTCACTTAATGCATAGGATTTTTATTCCCATCCCATCAGTTTTGTTTTGAGTATATACATATGTATATATTTTGAGTAAATACATACATATATATGTGTATAATTAAATTTGTGTTTAAAGTTTTGAGTTCCAAATTCTATCCCTTCCTTTTTCCCTCCCCTTCTACCTCCCTGAGCCAGTAAGCAATCAGATATTGGATATACATGCGCAGTTACATAAAACATTTCCATGCTAGTCCTTTTGTACAAGAAGACTCTAATAAATGAAAAAAAAATGAAAGAAAGAAAATGAAAAATAGCATGCTTTATTCTGTATTAAAAATACCAGTTCTTTCGCTAGAGGTGGACGGTATGCTTCACCATTAGTCATTTAAGATTGTCTTGGATCATTGCATTGCTGAGCATAGCTGTCATTCACATTTCTTCAACGAACAATATTTCTGTTACTGTGTACAGTCTTCTCCTGATTTTCTTCCCAAAACTATGTATCAGTCATATAAGTCTTTCCAGGTTTTTCTAAAATCATTCTGCTTGTCATTTCTTGTAGCACAATAATATTTCATTGCAATCATATACCACAGCCTCTTTAGC
>NW_020953654.1:0-2695 GCF_900497805.2 Vombatus ursinus
TCCTCTATGCTGCAGAAGGTGTACTCAGGTCTATGGCCTTCAACCTACCCAGTGGACCAAGAGCCTGAGAGCATCAGGCCAAGTGAGAGACAACCTGGTAACTGTTTGCCTGAAAAGCACCTCCAAGCCTTGGTGCTTGGAGAGCAATCCTAACTGCAGAGCAAGAAAGGAGGGAGGGGAGGCTTACATACCTTCCAGTCTTTTCTGGAGAAGAATTTGGGATTAGGCAGTTTCCCCTTATGGGCCACCAAAATGATGCGGTTTAGGGGTTCAGGGGTGCTGGGACCCCAATATCACAACATGAGGGTCCTTCCCGAAAAAGTTCGACCCGAGCCTTCTATCAGTCAAAGACAAGTTTTATTAGAACATCTGTCATATTAGCCAGCCTCTTAAGGAGTCTGAACATTAGTAAGCTATTGGCTAGATTATAAAAATCTGACCAGTGGCTAGATTATAAGAATCCCAGGAGTGGCTTGATTTTAAGAATCTGAGCAGTGGCTAGATTATAAGAATCTAAGCCTTCCTAAGATTTTCCAAGTATATCATCATATTATCAGCACATTTGGAAAAATTTTTATCTTCCCTTTCCCTGTGTTTTTATGCCTCTTATTTCTTTCTCTCATCTTATTGCTGTTGCAGACATTTCTAGAACTCGGTCAAATGATAGGAAAAAGAGGGGACATCCTTTCTTTGCCAGTGAATTTTGTGAAAAAGGTTGTTGTGTATCCCCATAGCATATGAGGCAGAATTGCTCGCAATCATTGGCTTCCCTCCCTCTTCCAGAGTTGTCACAGTCCAGTGGTGATATAGACTAGAGAAGACTGGTGATAGCTTCAGATGCAATAGATGACCTTATCATTTTTCATGTCTAACCAAGCTCTAAGCACTCCACAGTGCCTGCTTCAGCTGCCTTCGTGGCCATTGGAACAAACTGTTCTCATCTGCCAATTGCAAAAGGGGAATTCATTATATGCTTGGGGTAGACACCCCCTAAACTTACCCACAGGTTTGAGACACCCTCAGTTACCCTCAACCTGGTTTAGCCCATCTGCCCAAATGGCTTACCACAGTGTGGCCACTGTACAGGCAACAGCTTCTTGGAGCCACAGGTGAGAATTTGGGTGGATCAGGTAGACACCAGAGGTGGGAAGCAGCCCTCACACCAGAGGTACTGGTCTTCACTGAACACATCCTACACCCTTATTTCATGTGTTGAATCTTTGAATTATATCCTTCAACTATATTTTTGGTTCACTTAAATGTAGCCTCACTGGAAATAATGCAAAAAGGAGGGGTCCCATGTGAGCATGCTAAAGAAGTCAACTCAGAGATTTGTTTTCGTTTTGTTCTACCTCCTTTTGGATTCTTTATGTCATAAATCATGGAGACAGTGGATGTTAATTTATCTTTGGTGAATTATTTTTGTTTTTGAGATGTATCAGAGTTCAAGGCGATAAGAAAAGTTCTAGTCCCCCATCTTGTTGAATCTTTACCTGGAAGTTCAATTCCTATTGTTTCTATGATTTGTTCTTTAACTTACTATTTAGGATTTCATTGTTAAGTCACTTTTGTATTTCTGTCTTTTTTATGTGTTTCCTGCACCAATAACTATTTTTATTTTATTATCACCTGTATTGGATGTATTCACTATTTCTGCCTTTTTATATTTGTTTGTAGTATCTGCATGCCATAATACATCATCAGTTTTTATAAAGTTCCATTAGCTCTGGGAAATATGTATATGTCCTTGCAGTACCATTTAAAAGAAAACTCAAATATGGTTTTTTAACTCTACTTTCTCCAGTAATTTTTTCACTTCCCTATTTTCTGTTTCGTGTACCTTTCTACTAGACTTATACAAAACTGGGAGAGGGACCTAAAAGTCTCCTGTTCCCATTATGTTATTTTTAGTGTCTTCTTCTAGTTCAGTTAATGTTACCTTATAAATTTGGCTACAAAGATATTTGGAACTTATATATTTATCCCAGATTTTGGATTGTGGTCTATGATTCCCTTCCAAAAATGCAGATGTTGTTTATCTTTTTAATTTTTGGAATGATTGTTTTTGCTTTGTTGGGGTGATTACAAATCTTGTTTTTCTTTTATTCACTTAATGCATAGGATTTTTATTCCCATCCCATCAGTTTTGTTTTGAGTATATACATATGTATATATTTTGAGTAAATACATACATATATATGTGTATAATTAAATTTGTGTTTAAAGTTTTGAGTTCCAAATTCTATCCCTTCCTTTTTCCCTCCCCTTCTACCTCCCTGAGCCAGTAAGCAATCAGATATTGGATATACATGCGCAGTTACATAAAACATTTCCATGCTAGTCCTTTTGTACAAGAAGACTCTAATAAATGAAAAAAAATGGAAGAAAGAAAATGAAAAATAGCATGCTTTATTCTGTATTAAAAATACCAGTTCTTTCGCTGGAGGTGGACGGTATGCTTCACCATTAGTCATTTAAGATTGTCTTGGATCATTGCATTGCTGAGCATAGCTGTCATTCACATTTCTTCAACGAACAATATTTCTGTTACTGTGTACAGTCTTCTCCTGATTTTCTTCCCAAAACTATGCATCAGTCATATAAGTCTTTCCAGGTTTTTCTAAAATCATTCTGCTTGTCATTTATTATAGCACAATAATATTTCATTGCAATCATATACCACAGCCTCTTTAGC
>NW_020953655.1:0-4414 GCF_900497805.2 Vombatus ursinus
CATAAAAAATATTTCTATATATATGCAATGAATTGAAATCAGAATGGGATATCCATTATTTGGGGAATGGCTGAACAATAGAGGGCATATGAATGTATTAGAATATGGTTGTTCGATAAGAATTGATGAAATTGTTTCACATAAACCTGGTAAGACATGTGAATTTTGGTAGAGTAAAGTGAGCAGGACCAAGTGAATAATGTGTACAATAACAATATTATAAAAATAATCAATTTTAAAACCATAGAAATTATGATCAAGAAATGACCAACCACATTTCCTGGGTGACTCATGATGAATCATACTGTCTACTTCCAGAGAGAGAGTGGTGATAAATTCAGAGTGCAGTTTGAGGTGTTTTTTTTCTGGACATGGCCAATACAGGAACTTATTTTGCTTACTCTACATGTTTCTAAGGGTTTTACTTTTTTATTTCTCAGTGGTTGGGGAGAGGT
Source organism: Vombatus ursinus (assembly GCF_900497805.2). Taxonomy (NCBI): domain Eukaryota; kingdom Metazoa; phylum Chordata; class Mammalia; order Diprotodontia; family Vombatidae; genus Vombatus; species Vombatus ursinus. The sequence goes on from NW_020953655.1 coordinate 456, forward strand.
ATGTGGAATATCTGGAGAAGGGCAGAAAAGAGGTCAAAAACCTGAAAACAAAATTGAATTCAAAAATCAACAAGTTCATTGTTCACAATTGGGGATACTTTTTTGATTCTATCAAGAACTATTCTTCCTAAAAGTGTAATTAATTTAAGTGGGTATGATCATCAGTAGAACTCCACCTTGAGGTACCTCCCAGTCTAACATTCTGTGATCTGCAGACTGTTTGACATCCAGTGTTCCAAAACCCAACTCTGACATCCCATGTTTTCAGGTCTCTTTAAGCTGTAGGATTTCTGATTTCTAGAGTCCTTGAATTCAGACAAGACTTTGGGTTGCTGGCGGCAGTATACTGGGACAGGATGCCCAGAAGAACCACCTACCCACAAGCCCTCCCCTCTACACAAATTCCAGAGTACAAGATATCCTACCCCCAATTTCTAATGTCACTATACTCCAGCTGTTCTTACTGGGACTCTATGTTCACCCTCAACATCTGCTTGTGAACCTTCTTCCTCAGTCCCCAGTCAGAAATATTCCTCTTTCAAGAAAAAAGTTTAAGTAGCTTTAGAGCAAGTCTCAAATAAAATCATGGCTTTTTCATAAATCCTACTTGAATTCCTTCAAGTTAAGAAACAAAAGTTATAGAAATGTTCATTTTCTAAGAACAGAATGGGAAAGAAACTGACTTCTCTAGAAGAAAGTATGTGATAGTGAACAAACAACTTAGTACAGTAATGGGGAGAACTTGGTCACATTAGAAACATATCGGAAATTAGATAGGACCAGAGAGAGATGTCTCCATGAGACAGCAAAGACATATTAGACCAAAGGAAAAGACAGAAATAGATCATAATAGAGAGGTGACTTAAGACTCATAGTAATGCTTTAAAACCTTAAATGCAAAACCCCTTGATACCATATTTCAAGAAATCCCAAGTGATATGCACATTTGTACAGCCCTTTGGGCATAATTGGTGAAGGTTATTGCTAGAGTACAATATAGTTGGAAGTCTCTAAGTACTATTTCTCCTTTCTCCATATTTGTTAATCCTTTCATTGGATGTTTCAGGTCTTTTGGTTTTCTGTCCACTGTGCCACCTAGCTGCCCCAGTAGTTAAACAACTTTTAAATTATTTCTCCTGGATCTGTTTTCCAGGTTAGCTGTTTTTCCAGTGAGGTAGGTCACACTGTCTTCTACTTTTTCATTCTTTTGGTTTTGTTTTATTGTTTCTTGATTTCTCCTAATGTCATTAGCTTCCATTTGCTGCATTCTAAATTTTAAGGAATTAGGTTCTTCAGTGAGCTTTTGAACCTCTTTTTCCATTTGTTTAATTCTGCTTTTTAAGGCATTCTTCTCCTCATTGGCTTTTTGGACCTTTTTTACCACTTGTCCTGGTGTGTTTTTCAAGGTGTTATTTTTTAGTAATTTTTTTTGTCTCATTTACCAAACTTTTGCTTCATTTCTCATGATTTTCCTGCATCACTCTCATTTTTCTTCCCAATTTTTCCTCTACCTCTCTTACTTGATTTTCACAATCCTTTTTGAGCTCTCTAAATGAGTTTTGTTATTTTATCAACTTCTTTAATTTATTCTCTTGGTAACTTGATTAGTATAGCATAAAAACTTTAAACTAGCTTTGGTAATGTTGTCATTTTTATTATATTGGAATGGCCTATTAACGGGCATTGAGTATTTTTCTGGCTATTTTAGTTTTTCTTTATTTCTTTAAGGAGTTCTCTGTAACTGAATCTATACAAGCACTTATTTACTCTGATAGATTGATCTCTAGATTTTTTATGAATTTTGTAGTTATTTGCAATGGGATTTCCTTTTGATTGCAACTTTTTTGATATTTTATTACTATTTGCAAAAATATATGTAAATTTTTGAGAGTCAATTTTGGAACGTACTACTTTCCTGTCATATTTATTATCTTTATTAGTTTCTAAGATTTTCTTTTTTTTTTCAGCCAAAGACAAAGTTTATTAGAATATCGATCATATTGGGCAGACTCTTAAGGAGTCTGAACTTTAGTAAGCTATTGGCTAGATTGTAAGAATCTGACTAGTGGCTAGATTTTAAGAATCCAAGCAGTAGCTGGATTATATGAATCCTAGCAGTGGCTAGATTATAAGAATCTAAGCATCCTAATGGAGACAGGATGGACCTTATATACAGAAAGCCTGTGGGAGGGATATAGGAGTGGCCAAGTAGTTTGGGGTGAGGGGAGGAGAGGCCTAAGGAGATCTGGATGGGAGTGGCCAGTAAACTGGCATTAACAGAACTCCTGGGACCTGGACAACGGAGACAATGGAGACAATGGAGTGGAGATTGGGTGTAGCCACAATGAGAGGCCAGTTGATGGGATTATAGCCTCAAGTAAAAGCCAGAGATTTGGCCATGTGAGAAAGTCCAGGGTTTTTCCTTTCTGGGATCTAGATCCCATCCTCATCAATGGGACCCAAATTCTATTGGGGTAAGGGGCAAAGGTCTCAGCTTCTGAAACTGCTTCCTGCTGGCAAGGGGTATAGACCTGTCCCTGCCTTGAGGAGGTCCCAAAGAAGTTGACTGGAACAGAGCACAGGCTACATCCAAGGAATGACAGGAGGACATTGACTCGTCCCCACTGTTTGCTGTAGGTGATGGCTTGTAGTCTGGAAGACACAAATCTGACAGAAAAAAAAATGCATGGCCCAGATATAAAGCAGGGACTAGATTTAGGGCCCAACTTTGAAAGGATAAAACATCCGTAGCTCTGTTTGGATTCAGATAATTCAGTTTTCCAACCAGGTAGTATCAAATCCACCTCATAGCCAGATTCAGGAATAGCCAGGTGGGTAACATTCCCTTTCAAAGGAACATAATGGGGTAACTGAGCCAGGAGGATCCCATCTTAGACTGAGGCTAAAATTGTCCTCTCAGCTTTTCCCATTGCTGACTTCCCACCAGTATCACCTTCTCTGAGTAGTTCGTGGCATTTCTCTCAGATGGTGGATTATTGATTATTGATGGGTTATGACCCATCAGACAACTGAAAATAAAATCCTATGAGCTTTGACCTCAAACAGCAAGTTTTACTAATCAAGGCTTAGAAAAATCTTTTCCAGGATTTACATCTCAATCTTAAATTTGTCCTGGGGTAAAAAGCCAATCATTAGAGATTTCTATACACTTTCAAATTCTCAGCAAGCCAAACAGAACCCAAACAAACTTTTTGGCTAGTTTACACATAAAAACAATAACCAAAAATAGCTAAATTATTTTAGTGGTAACCAAATTATGAAAAGTTGCTTGACATAACTGATATAATCAGGTGACTTCAGTTTTGTTAAATGTACTTCCAAATTACTTTACACAGAGAATCAACATCTCATCATTAACAGTTAAAACTACAAATTTAAAAGAGTGTGCTCACCCAACTTTGGAAGCTAGCTTCATTACCTTGAGCAGGATGTATTGAAAGTGGGTGATGCTTCCAGGCAAAGGTTGCCCTAGAACCCAAAGCCATGGACAGGGGGGCCCACACCTTAGCTGCTACCCCCTCTCCCCTTCTTCCTTTCCCAGGTGGGGGAGGGTGAAATCAAAGGTGAGGGGTAAAGGGTGAAACTCTCTTCTCCTGTGAGAGGGGTTAACAGATACCCTCTTGACTCAAGGGAAGGGAGTGACCTGGGTTGTAAGGAGGAGTTCCAAAATTCCTTAATGATCAATCACAAAACCTCCAAAATCTACCAAGATATTTTTAGCTGTTCTAACTTTCCCCTGTAACCTCCATGAAGGAGGATTCAGGAGTGTAGAGGGAAGGGAGTAAGCAAGCTACAGGGAACCAAAAAGCAACAGCAGTTTTCCCCAATTCCCTAGCATTGAGGGAATTAACAGAATTGAGCATACACTTTCTGAGAGGGCATCCATCCTTGTCCTCTATGCTGCAGAAGGTGTACTCAGGTCTATGGCCTTCAACCTA
>NW_020953656.1:0-4405 GCF_900497805.2 Vombatus ursinus
CATAAAAAATATTTCTATATATATGCAATGAATTGAAATCAGAATGGAATATCCATTATTTGGGGAATGGCTGAACAATAGAGGGCATATGAATGTATTAGAATATGGTTGTTCGATAAGAATTGATGAAATTGTTTCACATAAACCTGGTAAGACATGTGAATTTTGGTAGAGTAAAGTGAGCAGGACCAAGTGAATAATGTGTACAATAACAATATTATAAAAATAATCAATTTTAAAACCATAGAAATTATGATCAAGAAATGACCAACCACATTTCCTGGGTGACTCATGATGAATCATACTGTCTACTTCCAGAGAGAGAGTGGTGATAAATTCAGAGTGCAGTTTGAGGTGTTTTTTTTCTGGACATGGCCAATACAGGAACTTATTTTGCTTACTCTACATGTTTCTAAGGGTTTTACTTTTTTATTTCTCAGTGGTTGGGGAGAGGTATGTGGAATATCTGGAGAAGGGCAGAAAAGAGGTCAAAAACCTGAAAACAAAATTGAATTCAAAAATCAACAAGTTCATTGTTCACAATTGGGGATACTTTTTTGATTCTATCAAGAACTATTCTTCCTAAAAGTGTAATTAATTTAAGTGGGTATGATCATCAGTAGAACTCCACCTTGAGGTACCTCCCAGTCTAACATTCTGTGATCTGCAGACTGTTTGACATCCAGTGTTCCAAAACCCAACTCTGACATCCCATGTTTTCAGGTCTCTTTAAGCTGTAGGATTTCTGATTTCTAGAGTCCTTGAATTCAGACAAGACTTTGGGTTGCTGGCGGCAGTATACTGGGACAGGATGCCCAGAAGAACCACCTACCCACAAGCCCTCCCCTCTACACAAATTCCAGAGTACAAGATATCCTACCCCCAATTTCTAATGTCACTATACTCCAGCTGTTCTTACTGGGACTCTATGTTCACCCTCAACATCTGCTTGTGAACCTTCTTCCTCAGTCCCCAGTCAGAAATATTCCTCTTTCAAGAAAAAAGTTTAAGTAGCTTTAGAGCAAGTCTCAAATAAAATCATGGCTTTTTCATAAATCCTACTTGAATTCCTTCAAGTTAAGAAACAAAAGTTATAGAAATGTTCATTTTCTAAGAACAGAATGGGAAAGAAACTGACTTCTCTAGAAGAAAGTATGTGATAGTGAACAAACAACTTAGTACAGTAATGGGGAGAACTTGGTCACATTAGAAACGTATCGGAAATTAGATAGGACCAGAGAGAGATGTCTCCATGAGACAGCAAAGACATATTAGACCAAAGGAAAAGACAGAAATAGATCATAATAGAGAGGTGACTTAAGACTCATAGTAATGCTTTAAAACCTTAAATGCAAAACCCCTTGATACCATATTTCAAGAAATCCCAAGTGATATGCACATTTGTACAGCCCTTTGGGCATAATTGGTGAAGGTTATTGCTAGAGTACAATATAGTTGGAAGTCTCTAAGTACTATTTCTCCTTTCTCCATATTTGTTAATCCTTTCATTGGATGTTTCAGGTCTTTTGGTTTTCTGTCCACTGTGCCACCTAGCTGCCCCAGTAGTTAAACAACTTTTAAATTATTTCTCCTGGATCTGTTTTCCAGGTTAGCTGTTTTTCCAGTGAGGTAGGTCACACTGTCTTCTACTTTTTCATTCTTTTGGTTTTGTTTTATTGTTTCTTGATTTCTCCTAATGTCATTAGCTTCCATTTGCTGCATTCTAAATTTTAAGGAATTAGGTTCTTCAGTGAGCTTTTGAACCTCTTTTTCCATTTGTTTAATTCTGCTTTTTAAGGCATTCTTCTCCTCATTGGCTTTTTGGACCTTTTTTACCACTTGTCCTGGTGTGTTTTTCAAGGTGTTATTTTTTAGTAATTTTTTTTGTCTCATTTACCAAACTTTTGCTTCATTTCTCATGATTTTCCTGCATCACTCTCATTTCTCTTCCCAATTTTTCCTCTACCTCTCTTACTTGATTTTCACAATCCTTTTTGAGCTCTCTAAATGAGTTTTGTTATTTTATCAACTTCTTTAATTTATTCTCTTGGTAACTTGATTAGTATAGCATAAAAACTTTAAACTAGCTTTGGTAATGTTGTCATTTTTTATTATATTGGAATGGCCTATTAACGGGCATTGAGTATTTTTCTGGCTATTTTAGTTTTTCTTTATTTCTTTAAGGAGTCCCCTGTAACTGAATCTATACAAGCACTTATTTACTCTGATAGATTGATCTCTAGATTTTTTATGAATTTTGTAGTTATTTGCAATGGGATTTCCTTTTGATTGCAACTTTTTTGATATTTTATTACTATTTGCAAAAATATATGTAAATTTTTGAGAGTCAATTTTGGAACGTACTACTTTCCTGTCATATTTATTATCTTTATTAGTTTCTAAGATTTTCTTTTTTTTTTCAGCCAAAGACAAAGTTTATTAGAATATCGATCATATTGGGCAGACTCTTAAGGAGTCTGAACTTTAGTAAGCTATTGGCTAGATTGTAAGAATCTGACTAGTGGCTAGATTTTAAGAATCCAAGCAGTAGCTGGATTATATGAATCCCAGCAGTGGCTAGATTATAAGAATCTAAGCATCCTAATGGAGACAGGATGGACCTTATATACAGAAAGCCTGTGGGAGGGATATAGGAGTGGCCAAGTAGTCTGGGGTGAGGGGAGGAGAGGCCTAAGGAGATCTGGATGGGAGTGGCCAGTAAACTGGCATTAACAGAACTCCTGGGACCTGGACAATGGAGACAATGGAGTGGAGATTGGGTGTAGCCACAATGAGAGGCCAGTTGATGGGATTATAGCCTCAAGTAAAAGCCAGACATTTGGCCATGGGAGAAAGTCCAGGGTTTTTCCTTTCTGGGATCTAGATCCCATCCTCATCAATGGGACCCAAATTCTTTTGGGGTAAGGGGCAAAGGTCTCAGCTTCTGAAACTGCTTCCTGCTGGCAAGGGGTATAGACCTGTCCCTGCCTTGAGGAGGTCCCAAAGAAGTTGACTGGAACAGAGCACAGGCTACATCCAAGGAATGACAGGAGGACATTGACTGGTCCCCACTGTTTGCTGTAGGTGATGGCTTGTAGTCTGGAAGACACAAATCTGACAGAAAAAAAACTGCATGGCCCAGATATAAAGCAGGGACTAGATTTAGGGCCCAACTTTGAAAGGATAAAACATCCGTAGCTCTGTTTGGATTCAGATAATTCAGTTTTCCAACCAGGTAGTATCAAATCCACCTCATAGCCAGATTCAGGAATAGCCAGGTGGGTAACATTCCCTTTCAAAGGAACATAATGGGGTAACTGAGCCAGGAGGATCCCATCTTAGACTGAGGCTAAAATTGTCCTCTCAGCTTTTCCCATTGCTGACTTCCCACCAGTATCACCTTCTCTGAGTAGTTCGTGGCATTTCTCTCAGATGGTGGATTATTGATTATCGATGGATTATGACCCATCAGACAACTCAAAATAAAATCCTATTAGCTTTGACCTCAAACAGCAAGTTTTACTAATCAAGGCTTAGAAAAATCTTTTCCAGGATTTACATCTCAATCTTAAATTTGTCCTGGGGTAAAAAGCCAATCATTAGAGATTTCTATACACTTACAAATTCTCAGCAAGCCAAACAGAACCCAAACAAACTTTTTGGCTAGTTTACACATAAAAACAATAACCAAAAATAGCTAAATTATTTTAGTGGTAACCAAATTATGAAAAGTTGCTTGACATAACTGATATAATCAGGTGACTTCAGTTTTGTTAAATGTACTTCCAAATTACTTTACACAGAGAATCAACATCTCATCATTAACAGTTAAAACTACAAATTTAAAAGAGTGTGCTCACCCAACTTTGGAAGCAAGCTTCATTACCTTGAGCAGGATGTGCTGAAAGTGGGTGATGCTTCCAGGCAAAGGTTGCCCTAGAACCCAAAGCCATGGACAGGGGGGCCCACACCTTAGCTGCTACCCCTCTCCCCTTCTTCCTTTCCCAGGTGGGGGAGGGTGAAATCAAAGGTGAGGGGTAAAGGGTGAAACTCTCTTCTCCTGTGAGAGGGGTTAACAGATACCCTCTTGACTCAAGGGAAGGGAGTGACCTGGGTTGTAAGGAGGAGTTCCAAAATTCCTTAATGATCAATCACAAAACCTCCAAAATCTACCAAGATATTTTTAGCTGTTCTAACTTTCCCCTGTAACCTCCATGAAGGAGGATTCAGGAGTGTAGAGGGAAGGGAGTAAGCAAGCTACAGGGAACCAAAAAGCAACAGCAGTTTTCCCCAATTCCCTAGCATTGAGGGAATTAACAGAATTGAGCATACACTTTCTGAGAGGGCATCCATCCTTGTCCTCTATGCTGCAGAAGGTGTACTCAGGTCTATGGCCTTCAACCTA
>NW_020953657.1:0-9031 GCF_900497805.2 Vombatus ursinus
ACTGGCTCGTTCGCTCTCCCACTCGCTCGTTCGCTCTCCCACTGGCTTGTTCGCCCTCTCGCTCGCTCGTTCGCTGTGCGTTTCGCGCCGGTGCCAAGGAGAGGGGGAAGGGCCGAAACGCTTTCTTTCCTTTCTCCCTCCAAAGGTCCGGACTCTGGCGGCGCTGCCAAGGCCGCTGGTTTTATAGCAGCGGCAGGAAGTGGGGGGGACGGCCCTCTGTGACAGTGGTCCCCTTACCTCTGTGACCCCTGCGGGCCCCGCCCGCCCGCAGGCGGTCCCGGGGACTCTGGACCGCCTGCTCACCTCCCTTGTACGTACGCGCAGGTACACGCAGACAGGTACGCACAGGTGTACACAGGCAGACAGGGACACGTGGTACACAGAATAAGACGCACAAACACACAGAGGTACATGCGCACACACAATGCACACGGGTACACAGGCGCGCAGACACACAAGAACAACCCACCTCCCTGGCTTCTTTCAAACTAAAGCTTTATTGAGGTGTTTGGGTCCTTTCGGCTCCTCCTCTTCCTCCTCCGGAGCCTGGGGGGGGGGTGTCGCGGGGTGGGTGTAAAGCCAGTTTGATCAATACTGATTAATTGGGCCGTGACTGTCCGAGAGTGGGAGGGAAGGAGAAAAGAGTGCCAAGGTCTTAGGGGAGGGGAGCGCTGGCCTCCATGCTGGTGCTGATTTCCGTTCTTTTCACAAAGCAGCGAGGTCCTCACTCACTGCCCCTCCCTCTTCCTCCCCCTTCCTCCCCCTGCCTCCCCCAAGCTCGAACAGCTTCAGGTGAATTCCAGAATTTGAAACGTTTTCTTTTTTAAAGAGTTCACTGAATAAATAAAAGAAGAAAGTGGAAAGAAAGGTCCCACCCTCCCCAAGAGCTGGAGGTCTTTCTTGAACTATTCCCAGGACCCTCCTCCTCCCACCTGCGATGGATGGTGGCAGACCCCAGGCCCACCAGACCAAAAAGGGGCTGGCCTCATCACTTTGGGAGCCGGGCTCTTCCTTATTCTTAGGAGGGTGTCACGATCCCTGAAGGATCCACCTGGGGCATCCTTGGCAGATCAAAGCCGAACCCTCTTCCCTTGAGGAAAGCCAGGATCGATCAATTAGAAAGCTTTAAGAAAAAACCCTTTTCTGTAGGCTGGTGGCAGAGAAGCAGAAGAAACATAGGCTTGGGGAGAGGGAGGTCTTGCCAAGAACTCTTTATTGTAACCCTCACCTGGAGCCGGGGAGGCCGATGCCGATCCCCTCCCACTGACTCATTAAATGTGCGCAACACATTCCAAGCACGAATTAAGAAATGCAAACAGAACCAAAAATATATATATATATATGTATATATATATGTGAGGGCCTGTCTGATGTTGGCTACTGCCAAGTGAGAGTTGTGGCAAGATGGGGTAGGAACAAGATATTAGGAAGTAACCGGAGCTCACGCTCCTGAGGCAGTGGGCAGTGCTATGTGGAGCTGTGAGAAGCTGGGGAAGGAACAGGATACAAGGAAGTAGCTGGAGCACGTACTCCTGAGGCAGGGGCTGTGCCACGTGGGAGTGGGACGGCAGAGAACGAGTTTCCTTTGTCTAGCCCCCTTCCCTAGGCACCACGCTAACCCCAGACGCCTCCTTCCTGTGTCCAAACCTGACTTCCTGAGTCACGTATTCTCCCTATGTGTAGCACTGACCCCAGACGCCTCCCCCCAGTATCTGGGCCCGACTTCCTGCGTCACGTACTTTCTCCTTTGTCTATGCACTGATCCCTTACGCCTCCTTCCAAATATCTAGGCCCCACTTCCTGTGCCACGTATGCTCCCTTTGTCTGGGCACTAGCGCTAGACATCCCCTTCCGATATCTGATCCTATGACGAGTCACTATGGGCGGGCTGAGGAGGAGGGACGAGGAAGGTACTTAAAGAACTGTAGGGACTGGAGCGTGCTCACTTTTTCTCCTGCTTGCGCGCGTGTACTTTCCTGCCTGGCCTTGCTGTGATGATCATTGAATAAAGTTCAGGTTTTGCACCTCTTGGTCGGCTCGTTTCTGGTAAATCCGGGTGACCTCCGAGGACCGGTGAGTATGACCCTGGTTGCCTGATCTGGCTGAAAGAGAGTGCGCGGTTTGGACCGGAACAGGGAAAGGCCTCCTGGAGGAGATGGGATTTTAGGTGGGACTTGCCAGGAAGCAGAGATGAGGCAGGAGAGTGTTCCAGGCATGAGGGACAGCCAAAAAAAATGCCCAGAGTCCAGAGATGGAGGGTCTTGTTGGTGGAACAGCCAGGAGGCCGAGGTCACTGGATCAAAGAGTACAAGGTGTGACAAGACTAGAAAGGGAGGAGGAGCCAGGTTACAGAGGGCTTTGGATGCCAAACAGAACATTTTGTATTTGTTCCTAGAGGTGACAGGGAGCCCCAGGAGTTGAGTAGGGGACTGACATGGGAAGATCACTTCAATGGCTGAATGAAGGATGGACTCAAGTGGGGAGAGAAAGAGGCAGGCAGACCTCCCCCCCCCCCCCAGCAGCTACTGTAATAGTCCAGGAGTGAGGGAATGAGGGCCGTCATCAGGGTGGGGGCCATGTCAGAGAACAGGGGGGGGCGTATCTGAGAGATGTTGCAGAGGTGAAATGGACAGGCCTTGGCTGTCAGAATGGATGTAAGGGGTGAGACACCGGGAGTCCAACAGGGTTCCTAGGTTGGGAGCCTGAGGCATGGGGAGATGGGGATGGACTTTAGAGTAAAAGGGAAGGTTAGGAGGGAGGGTTCAGAAGGAAGGATGACGAGTTGTTTTGGACACATTTGAGTTTCACACGTTTATTGGACATGCAGTTTCGAGATGTTGGAGGCAGCTGGAGATGGGAGGTTGGAGGTCAGCAACAAAGATGGAACAGGGTTAAGTCCCAGCTAAATAAACACCCATCTTTTAGAGGAACGCTTTCCCAATTCCTGGCATCCTACTGCTTTTCTTTCTTAATCATTTCTAATTGATCACGTGAGCCCCTGAGAACTAAGATGGTTTTTGCTTTTGTCTCCTGACAGGACTTAGCCCAGTGCCTGGCACATAGTAGGCACTTACTAGCCCCTTTCTCACTCCAGCCCATTCTAATCTGAAGTCCCTAACTGCCCACATATGAGCCCATTTCCTTCTCTTATTGACACACGGATCTTCAGGCTAGCTGGTATCTTAATGTCCTTGTCAGAACAGCAATTCTGTGGTTTTTGCTCATTCGGCAAAAGAAAATGAGAGGGAGGTGTCAAGCATTATGGCCAAGGAAGTGATGCTCATTCCCAAGATTCTCTTTGGCCATCAAGGGAAGATGTCCTGCTCCCAAAGGCATGCCTTGACCATGTGTGAGGGATGCTCAACCTCTCAGCTCCAGGAGGTCCATCATTCCAACAGGGTCTCAGGGCCCTTCCTTCTAATCCGCCTTGCCACGCTTGCTGTTCATGTTCATCGTCAGTACCATTGGGAGATTTCCCTAGGGATGAGCCTGAGAACTGAAGAGGGCCGGGGCACCTGCCGAGGGGTCACTCACCTGGAAGGAGTTGGACTGGTATTTGTGATACTCGGTGTTGGATTTCAGGTCATCAATGTCTATGGTGGGCAGTCCTGAGATGAGAAGTTCCAGCTCCTGCTCCGTGCAGATGGAAATGAGGCGTTTGGGGATGATCTCATAGAAACCCTCCAAAAAGGCTGCCGACTGTTTTCGGATAGCTCCTGTAGGAAAGAAAAGCCCCAGTGGGCTAGAATGCTAGAATGCCTCCCTATCCCCTTCGCTATGAGGAGAACCTGTTGTTTCTACATTTTAGATTTCCCTCAGTGCTGAAAGTGAGGTCATAGCCAAGAGTGGAAACATCATTTGCCAGCAAGTAAACCAGGCCCTGGTAAAAGTGGTAGTCCTCACTTTTCATATCTGTGTACCTAAAGACAAGCACAACCCGCTATGAAAAGAGGGTGAGAGGAGCTGGGGGGCAGGGGAGCAGCATTGGTCCCAGCCAGGCCCGATAGGGCAGGATGCCCATTTCCTCACCGGACTGACTTGCCCAGGATGTGCTTGTAGAAAGATCGGGTGAAGTAGCACTCTAGAAGCCGGTTGTCACATACAGCCTTGGCCACAATGCGCCCGACAAATTTGAAGTAGCTGAGATGGTTGGGATTGCAGTGGGAGGAGGGATGGATGGTGTAGGTGACCCGGTCACCGGGTGAGGTCCGGAACAAGGCGTACATGGAATTAAACATCTCTCGGGAGATGATCGTGTACTGCTCTCGGAGGAGGCCCCCAGCATCCTGGCCTTCTTCTCCTTCAAACACTATGTACCTGGTGTGGGGGAGATGGGATGTGAATGCCATTAGCACCCCATCCCAGCAGCAAGCCCTGGAAACACTGCCTGCAGGCTCCCCAGAGAAAGTCCCCAGTCCTGGCCCTGGCCCTGCTCCCATGCCCATTCAGGCCACTAACAAATAAGATCATAGGATTTTGGGCCAGAATTATAAGAGACCTAGGAGATCGTCTAGACAAACCCTCATTTGGGAGATGGGTCGACTGAGGGCCAGAAGTTGATGAAATTAAGGCCACTCAGCCAGGATTCAGGTCTTTTAAATCCCTAATTCAGTGCTTTTCTGTTGGCCAACAAAGCCCCGATCTCTTGCAGTGTGGGGTGAAAGTGAGGACGAGGGTGCCTGAGGTGGGGGTGGGGTAAAGATGTTGCCTGAACTCTCAACCCAAATGAGATCACTCTGACAGACATCTACTCCTGGCTCCCATGATCCCCTGAGAGTCTGCCTTTGGCTAAAGGCCAACTGGGCCTCTGCCAAAGAACAGGGTGAACCTCTTAAAATTTGAGGTGATGGTGATTGATAAGCAGGTGCAATGCTGGATGTGGAGGTTGAGGCCTGAGATAGGAAGGCCGTCTCTGCTATTTAGGAGTCAACTTGGAGTCAAGCAGACAAGCCACCTGGCCATTTTGGGGGGGGCGCGGTGGCAGCTCTAGAGATTTGGGGGGATCATTAGAAGTGATTTCCTACATGTTTCCCCAAGTGTCATACTTCAGATGGCTGAAAAGTAGCTGGCGTGTGAGTGTGTGTGTGTGTGTGTGTGTGTGTGTGTGTGTGTGTGTGTGCGCGTGCATTTGGGTGCGGGGGGGAAGAGGTGAGGTGAGCGCATTTTTTCCTCCCCATTCACCCAGTGCCCTCACAATCGATTATTCATTTCCTCTGGGGATTTTCCATGCAGCTCGCGGTAGGAGTCTTCAAACACATGGTCACGGCGGACGTGCACAGCCATGTCTTCTTTCCGGAGTCCCTCATCTAGACGCTCTAGCTCTTGGCGGAAATACCTGGGGAACAGGGAGGAGGAAGACTTCAGTCTGGTCATCCTATGGGAACATGGGAGGGAAGGCAGGGGTGTGGGCAGACAGCAAGTCTGGACTAAGTTAAGACAACAGAGCGAAAGGAACCCCTAACAAGTAGCTGGGGGTTGAGGGCTTAGGAATATATTCCAAGACCCAATTTGTGGGAGCATGAAGGCACACAGGCACCCCCACATAGCAGCCATTTACCATCGCTCCCTACATTTCCCTCAAGTGAGGCAATAGGCAGTGGACTTGGAATAACCCTTCCCCATGGGGCCTAGACCTGCAGACTCAGATCATGCCCATGTATACCCAGAGAGAAGAGGACAACCACGGGCCCTTGAACTATCTGCTTCAAGCCCAGGGTGGCCAACAGGACCCGAAACACAATAACTGACTACCCAAGATTGTGGCATTCTAGGGCTCGTGCTACGTGACAAATTGTAGAATTGGAATGTAGTCTGACCAAGTGTCCCTACCCCCCGCCCCCCTCAATCCCCCGCCTTCATTTTACAGATTGGGAAACTGGACAGTGACAGTCAGTACCGGTGTGCAGGCCAGGAAGCCTCACTACCAGGGGCCCAAGTGCTTTGTATGCTCGAAAGAGTGACTGACACAGATGTGTCCTTTGTCTCCCCAGGAAGGAATCAGGCTCAGCACCCACAGTGGCCCCCACTTCTATACCACGTCACATACTTGCGCTTAACATCGAAGTCGAGCACGCGGATGTAGTCCACTAGGACAGCAAAGGGCCCGTCTGCGAGATGGGTGGTGGACTGGCGTAGGATCTGATTTAGCACAGTGCGGTGAGTCTCTGAGGACAGGGGAGACAATGGGCATCAGGATGGGTGCTTGTGATCTGAGTCCTATCTCCCCTAGCTCCACGGACATGTCACGTGCAGAGTCTGGCCGGGCCCCAGTGATGGAGGCACATGCCCCTTGGCCAAGCTTGAGCTTAAGCCCCTGCTAGGGTTGAAGTGTGTGTGAGAAGGGTAGGTCCTCAGATGTCAGGCTGTCCATCCTCCTTCCCGTTTGGTCTCCCAACTCTCAACTAAGGAAGGGCAGGCTGAAGTTGGAGACATGGGATTCTGTTGCCTGACTCTTTAGGGTAGCTTTGGGGCCAACCTAGGCTAGCATGATCAACTGTACTCCACTGATCCTTCCCAAGGGCATCTAGGGAAGGACAGCTCTCCTCTCCTCCTCACCTGCAAACCGAAGAAATTTCTGTGTGTCTGGGGGCAGGCTGGAGGAAATGTGCATAGATGAGGGCTCTCGGGAGAAGAAGGGGTCCAGGGAAGAGGGGGTGGCAGGGGTCAAAGGAGCAGGGGAGAGTGGCAGTGGCTCATCCTTGATGTGAGCCAGCTGGCTTTCCCGCGTGTCCCCAACAGGTGGCTTACTCTCCCGTTCAGTGGCATGAACCAGAAAGAAGGCTTTGACAGCAGGCTGCAGCACTGGGGAGGGGGAACAGGAAGAAGGGATGAGCAGAGCAGATTACACCTTGGACCAGCAAAGGAAGGAAGACGGGGCCCACTGCCCGGGAGGCCCCATGCGCTCACCTAGCACTGCATGTTGATCATGGGATTCTTCGAGCTCCTTCAAACACTCGCCCAGCATGTCCCAGAGTTCATCTAGGCTCAGCTGCTCACTAAGCAGGGGAAGATCAGGGGGTCTCTCTTCTTTCTCCTTCTCGCTCTGTTGGCTTCCTTCGGAGCCTGGGTGGGAAGGAGAAACACATGAAGGCCAGATACTCCAAAGCCTTCCTGGTGGCCCAAGTGGTCGCCCCTGACTGTCCGGGCAGAACGGGGGATCCCCAAGCACAGGGTCTCGTGTCCAACAGACACAAAAGACCTTCACCGAGTGCCAACCAGACGGCAGTTTCTCGAGGGCTTTTTGGAGCAGAGGTTTTTCTCCAACCAGACTTGGAGGCCAAGTTTTCTTCAAAGGGTCGGATGCACAGAGATGTGCAGGCATACTTTTAAGTGGTAGGCCCTCCCAAAAGGAGATAGGTCAGCGCAAGAGCCCTGTGCCCACCGCTAGTCAAGCCACTGCCACATTAGCCTGGGAATGGGTTGCTCCATACAGGTTCCAAGGCCAGGTCTTCCCATCTCCTTGGGACAAGAGCATGGTACTGACCAATGGACTGGGTATCTTGAGAAGCAGGGGATGGCTGGTCCACATCCATGGGAGACTCATCCCTCCGGGAAGCAGCCTCAGACTGGCTGGACTCCGACTGGACAAAATGGGAGACATGGCTAGTCACCAGGAAGTCTGGGTCCCTGCTTCCTCAAGCAGGGGCCCTTCCCACAGGTAACAGAGAGGATAGTGACCCTTCATTGCCCTTCTGTCAGCATTCAGGACCTGATACAACAGGATCAGAAGAGAAGCTAAAGCTGCCTCAGAAGGCAAGCAGAGGTGCCTGGAGCCAAGCTGTCTGGTGGTCCTTCCTGCACTTTGCTCCATTCTTCCCCAGTACTGTTGCCCTTTCCTCCCCAGCTTGCTCTTCCTAGGGAAAGGCTTGGTCTACACTGTGGTACAAGGCCTTCCTAGACACAGGCTTCAGAGTTCTCTTCTCTTCTTTCTGGGTCAAGGGGGCAGGGCCACTCAGGCATTGGTATTGCAAGCCACCACGTCACCCTCCTGAGCAGGGCCCCCAATCATTTCGGCGCTCTTGAGGACCCAGGGCTGCGGCAGGGTGTGTGTTCAAGTGTGCAGGGCCCCAAGGGGTGCTGTTCAGGGTGACCAAGGTGGCTTGGCTACCTCCCCACTCCTACTCAGAACCCAGAAAAGAGATCTGAGGAAGGTTCAATTAGGCAACTAAGAGGGTCAGGGCTGAGCCCACACAAAGGAAAGAGAAAAACCGAGAAATGAAACTTAACTTCTGCTCCCTAGAAGCATCTGGACATTAAGCTCATGGACAAGCACAGAGTGGGGAGTGTGGTGGGGGTGGGGAAGAAGAACAACACGCGGATGAAGAAAGAAAAAAGAAAATGAACAAATGAGAGGCCCCAGGCATCATGCTAACCGTTGCTGCTTGCTGCTGTCTCCGCGCCCTTTGACCCTCATGTACCATTTGTATAATGGCATCAGCCTCAGCCTCCAGCTGCCAAACAGCTGCCTGGATGCTGCTAGCCGAGCCCAGGCTGGAGGTACCTGGGAATGGGGAGCAGATAGAAGGCCCTTCAGGCTGCAGAAAGAGGGCAGAAGCAACCCCGGGGAAGCCGCAGCGGCTGGTGACCAAGGGGTGTTCCAAGGGCACAGCCGCAGGGCACCGAGCAAAGCCAGAAAGAGTGAGTCCTCACCCCCTCCCCCTACAGCCCCTTGGATGAGGAAATGGAATAGAGACCAACCACCGGCTGGCATCCTGTGCCTCAGCTCCAGACCTGGACAAGGTGGGCCCCTGGCTAAGTGGCCTACCTAGCCTGCCTGTCTGCTTGGCCTTCTTGTTAGCTCTGCGTGTGTCATCTCGGAGCTGAATGATGACCTGCAGCACACGCAGGAAGAACTTCTGCGTGGACGTTTTTGACGTCAGCATGGACATGGACGGCAGGTGGAGCTCTCGACCGCCCAGTGGGCGCTTCTGAGATGCCACGATCACCACATTCTCAGCTGTGTCAAACCTAGGGGGCCGGGCAGGGGGGTGTTTTTGCTGTGCTTGTGGCTATGTGAGTGTGAGAGAGAGAA
>NW_020953658.1:0-9018 GCF_900497805.2 Vombatus ursinus
ACTGGCTCGTTCGCTCTCCCACTCGCTCGTTCGCTCTCCCACTGGCTTGTTCGCCCTCTCGCTCGCTCGTTCGCTGTGCGTTTCGCGCCGGTGCCAAGGAGAGGGGGAAGGGCCGAAACGCTTTCTTTCCTTTCTCCCTCCAAAGGTCCGGACTCTGGCGGCGCTGCCAAGGCCGCTGGTTTTATAGCAGCGGCAGGAAGTGGGGGGGACGGCCCTCTGTGACAGTGGTCCCCTTACCTCTGTGACCCCTGCGGGCCCCGCCCGCCCGCAGGCGGTCCCGGGGACTCTGGACCGCCTGCTCACCTCCCTTGTACGTACGCGCAGGTACACGCAGACAGGTACGCACAGGTGTACACAGGCAGACAGGGACACGTGGTACACAGAATAAGACGCACAAACACACAGAGGTACATGCGCACACACAATGCACACGGGTACACAGGCGCGCAGACACACAAGAACAACCCACCTCCCTGGCTTCTTTCAAACTAAAGCTTTATTGAGGTGTTTGGGTCCTTTCGGCTCCTCCTCTTCCTCCTCCGGAGCCTGGGGGGGGGGGGTCGCGGGGTGGGTGTAAAGCCAGTTTGATCAATACTGATTAATTGGGCCGTGACTGTCCGAGAGTGGGAGGGAAGGAGAAAAGAGTGCCAAGGTCTTAGGGGAGGGGAGCGCTGGCCTCCATGCTGGTGCTGATTTCCGTTCTTTTCACAAAGCAGCGAGGTCCTCACTCACTGCCCCTCCCTCTTCCTCCCCCTTCCTCCCCCTGCCTCCCCCAAGCTCGAACAGCTTCAGGTGAATTCCAGAATTTGAAACGTTTTCTTTTTTAAAGAGTTCACTGAATAAATAAAAGAAGAAAGTGGAAAGAAAGGTCCCACCCTCCCCAAGAGCTGGAGGTCTTTCTTGAACTATTCCCAGGACCCTCCTCCTCCCACCTGCGATGGATGGTGGCAGACCCCAGGCCCACCAGACCAAAAAGGGGCTGGCCTCATCACTTTGGGAGCCGGGCTCTTCCTTATTCTTAGGAGGGTGTCACGATCCCTGAAGGATCCACCTGGGGCATCCTTGGCAGATCAAAGCCGAACCCTCTTCCCTTGAGGAAAGCCAGGATCGATCAATTAGAAAGCTTTAAGAAAAAACCCTTTTCTGTAGGCTGGTGGCAGAGAAGCAGAAGAAACATAGGCTTGGGGAGAGGGAGGTCTTGCCAAGAACTCTTTATTGTAACCCTCACCTGGAGCCGGGGAGGCCGATGCCGATCCCCTCCCACTGACTCATTAAATGTGCGCAACACATTCCAAGCACGAATTAAGAAATGCAAACAGAACCAAAAATATATATATATATATGTATATATATATGTGAGGGCCTGTCTGATGTTGGCTACTGCCAAGTGAGAGTTGTGGCAAGATGGGGTAGGAACAAGATATTAGGAAGTAACCGGAGCTCACGCTCCTGAGGCAGTGGGCAGTGCTATGTGGAGCTGTGAGAAGCTGGGGAAGGAACAGGATACAAGGAAGTAGCTGGAGCACGTACTCCTGAGGCAGGGGCTGTGCCACGTGGGAGTGGGACGGCAGAGAACGAGTTTCCTTTGTCTAGCCCCCTTCCCTAGGCACCACGCTAACCCCAGACGCCTCCTTCCTGTGTCCAAACCTGACTTCCTGAGTCACGTATTCTCCCTATGTGTAGCACTGACCCCAGACGCCTCCCCCCAGTATCTGGGCCCGACTTCCTGCGTCACGTACTTTCTCCTTTGTCTATGCACTGATCCCTTACGCCTCCTTCCAAATATCTAGGCCCCACTTCCTGTGCCACGTATGCTCCCTTTGTCTGGGCACTAGCGCTAGACATCCCCTTCCGATATCTGATCCTATGACGAGTCACTATGGGCGGGCTGAGGAGGAGGGACGAGGAAGGTACTTAAAGAACTGTAGGGACTGGAGCGTGCTCACTTTTTCTCCTGCTTGCGCGCGTGTACTTTCCTGCCTGGCCTTGCTGTGATGATCATTGAATAAAGTTCAGGTTTTGCACCTCTTGGTCGGCTCGTTTCTGGTAAATCCGGGTGACCTCCGAGGACCGGTGAGTATGACCCTGGTTGCCTGATCTGGCTGAAAGAGAGTGCGCGGTTTGGACCGGAACAGGGAAAGGCCTCCTGGAGGAGATGGGATTTTAGGTGGGACTTGCCAGGAAGCAGAGATGAGGCAGGAAAGTGTTCTAGGCATGAGGGACAGCCAAAAAAAATGCCCAGAGTCCAGAGATGGAGGGTCTTGTTGGTGGAACAGCCAGGAGGCCGAGGTCACTGGATCAAAGAGTACAAGGTGTGACAAGACTAGAAAGGGAGGAGGAGCCAGGTTACAGAGGGCTTTGGATGCCAAACAGAACATTTTGTATTTGTTCCTAGAGGCGACAGGGAGCCCCAGGAGTTGAGTAGGGGACTGACATGGGAAGATCACTTCAATGGCTGAATGAAGGATGGACTCAAGTGGGGAGAGAAAGAGGCAGGCAGACCTCCCCCCTCCCCCCAGCAGCTACTGTAATAGTCCAGGAGTGAGGGAATGAGGGCCGTCATCAGGGTGGGGGCCATGTCAGAGAACAGGAGGGGGCGTATCTGAGAGATGTTGCAGAGGTGAAATGGACAGGCCTTGGCTGTCAGAATGGATGTAAGGGGTGAGACACCGGGAGTCCAACAGGGTTCCTAGGTTGGGAGCCTGAGGCATGGGGAGATGGGGATGGACTTTAGAGTAAAAGGGAAGGTTAGGAGGGAGGGTTCAGAAGGAAGGATGACGAGTTGTTTTGGACACATTTGAGTTTCACACGTTTATTGGACATGCAGTTTCGAGATGTTGGAGGCAGCTGGAGATGGGAGGTTGGAGGTCAGCAACAAAGATGGAACAGGGTTAAGTCCCAGCTAAATAAACACCCATCTTTTAGAGGAACGCTTTCCCAATTCCTGGCATCCTACTGCTTTTCTTTCTTAATCATTTCTAATTGATCACGTGAGCCCCTGAGAACTAAGATGGTTTTTGCTTTTGTCTCCTGACAGGACTTAGCCCAGTGCCTGGCACATAGTAGGCACTTACTAGCCCCTTTCTCACTCCAGCCCATTCTAATCTGAAGTCCCTAACTGCCCACATATGAGCCCATTTCCTTCTCTTATTGACACACGGATCTTCAGGCTAGCTGGTATCTTAATGTCCTTGTCAGAACAGCAATTCTGTGGTTTTTGCTCATTCGGCAAAAGAAAATGAGAGGGAGGTGTCAAGCATTATGGCCAAGGAAGTGATGCTCATTCCCAAGATTCTCTTTGGCCATCAAGGGAAGATGTCCTGCTCCCAAAGGCATGCCTTGACCATGTGTGAGGGATGCTCAACCTCTCAGCTCCAGGAGGTCCATCATTCCAACAGGGTCTCAGGGCCCTTCCTTCTAATCCGCCTTGCCACGCTTGCTGTTCATGTTCATCGTCAGTACCATTGGGAGATTTCCCTAGGGATGAGCCTGAGAACTGAAGAGGGCCGGGGCACCTGCCGAGGGGTCACTCACCTGGAAGGAGTTGGACTGGTATTTGTGATACTCGGTGTTGGATTTCAGGTCATCAATGTCTATGGTGGGCAGTCCTGAGATGAGAAGTTCCAGCTCCTGCTCCGTGCAGATGGAAATGAGGCGTTTGGGGATGATCTCATAGAAACCCTCCAAAAAGGCTGCCGACTGTTTTCGGATAGCTCCTGTAGGAAAGAAAAGCCCCAGTGGGCTAGAATGCTAGAATGCCTCCCTATCCCCTTCGCTATGAGGAGAACCTGTTGTTTCTACATTTTAGATTTCCCTCAGTGCTGAAAGTGAGGTCATAGCCAAGAGTGGAAACATCATTTGCCAGCAAGTAAACCAGGCCCTGGTAAAAGTGGTAGTCCTCACTTTTCATATCTGTGTACCTAAAGACAAGCACAACCCGCTATGAAAAGAGGGTGAGAGGAGCTGGGGGGCAGGGGAGCAGCATTGGTCCCAGCCAGGCCCGATAGGGCAGGATGCCCATTTCCTCACCGGACTGACTTGCCCAGGATGTGCTTGTAGAAAGATCGGGTGAAGTAGCACTCTAGAAGCCGGTTGTCACATACAGCCTTGGCCACAATGCGCCCGACAAATTTGAAGTAGCTGAGATGGTTGGGATTGCAGTGGGAGGAGGGATGGATGGTGTAGGTGACCCGGTCACCGGGTGAGGTCCGGAACAAGGCGTACATGGAATTAAACATCTCTCGGGAGATGATCGTGTACTGCTCTCGGAGGAGGCCCCCAGCATCCTGGCCTTCTTCTCCTTCAAACACTATGTACCTGGTGTGGGGGAGATGGGATGTGAATGCCATTAGCACCCCATCCCAGCAGCAAGCCCTGGAAACACTGCCTGCAGGCTCCCCAGAGAAAGTCCCCAGTCCTGGCCCTGGCCCTGCTCCCATGCCCATTCAGGCCACTAACAAATAAGATCATAGGATTTTGGGCCAGAATTATAAGAGACCTAGGAGATCGTCTAGACAAACCCTCATTTGGGAGATGGGTCGACTGAGGGCCAGAAGTTGATGAAATTAAGGCCACTCAGCCAGGATTCAGGTCTTTTAAATCCCTAATTCAGTGCTTTTCTGTTGGCCAACAAAGCCCCGATCTCTTGCAGTGTGGGGTGAAAGTGAGGACGAGGGTGCCTGAGGTGGGGGTGGGGTAAAGATGTTGCCTGAACTCTCAACCCAAATGAGATCACTCTGACAGACATCTACTCCTGGCTCCCATGATCCCCTGAGAGTCTGCCTTTGGCTAAAGGCCAACTGGGCCTCTGCCAAAGAACAGGGTGAACCTCTTAAAATTTGAGGTGATGGTGATTGATAAGCAGGTGCAATGCTGGATGTGGAGGTTGAGGCCTGAGATAGGAAGGCCGTCTCTGCTATTTAGGAGTCAACTTGGAGTCAAGCAGGCAAGCCACCTGGCCATTTTGGGGGGGCGTGGTGGCAGCTCTAGAGATTTGGGGGGATCATTAGAAGTGATTTCCTACATGTTTCCCCAAGTGTCATACTTCAGATGGCTGAAAAGTAGCTGGCGTGTGAGTGTGTGTGTGTGTGTGTGTGTGTGTGTGTGCGCGTGCATTTGGGTGCGGGGGGGAAGAGGTGAGGTGAGCGCATTTTTTCCTCCCCATTCACCCAGTGCCCTCACAATCGATTATTCATTTCCTCTGGGGATTTTCCATGCAGCTCGCGGTAGGAGTCTTCAAACACATGGTCACGGCGGACGTGCACAGCCATGTCTTCTTTCCGGAGTCCCTCATCTAGACGCTCTAGCTCTTGGCGGAAATACCTGGGGAACAGGGAGGAGGAAGACTTCAGTCTGGTCATCCTATGGGAACATGGGAGGGAAGGCAGGGGTGTGGGCAGACAGCAAGTCTGGACTAAGTTAAGACAACAGAGCGAAAGGAACCCCTAACAAGTAGCTGGGGGTTGAGGGCTTAGGAATATATTCCAAGACCCAATTTGTGGGAGCATGAAGGCACACAGGCACCCCCACATAGCAGCCATTTACCATCGCTCCCTACATTTCCCTCAAGTGAGGCAATAGGCAGTGGACTTGGAATAACCCTTCCCCATGGGGCCTAGACCTGCAGACTCAGATCATGCCCATGTATACCCAGAGAGAAGAGGACAACCACGGGCCCTTGAACTATCTGCTTCAAGCCCAGGGTGGCCAACAGGACCCGAAACACAATAACTGACTACCCAAGATTGTGGCATTCTAGGGCTCGTGCTACGTGACAAATTGTAGAATTGGAATGTAGTCTGACCAAGTGTCCCTACCCCCCGCCCCCCTCAATCCCCCGCCTTCATTTTACAGATTGGGAAACTGGACAGTGACAGTCAGTACCGGTGTGCAGGCCAGGAAGCCTCACTACCAGGGGCCCAAGTGCTTTGTATGCTCGAAAGAGTGACTGACACAGATGTGTCCTTTGTCTCCCCAGGAAGGAATCAGGCTCAGCACCCACAGTGGCCCCCACTTCTATACCACGTCACATACTTGCGCTTAACATCGAAGTCGAGCACGCGGATGTAGTCCACTAGGACAGCAAAGGGCCCGTCTGCGAGATGGGTGGTGGACTGGCATAGGATCTGATTTAGCACAGTGCGGTGAGTCTCTGAGGACAGGGGAGACAATGGGCATCAGGATGGGTGCTTGTGATCTGAGTCCTATCTCCCCTAGCTCCACGGACATGTCACGTGCAGAGTCTGGCCGGGCCCCAGTGATGGAGGCACATGCCCCTTGGCCAAGCTTGAGCTTAAGCCCCTGCTAGGGTTGAAGTGTGTGTGAGAAGGGTAGGTCCTCAGATGTCAGGCTGTCCATCCTCCTTCCCGTTTGGTCTCCCAACTCTCAACTAAGGAAGGGCAGGCTGAAGTTGGAGACATGGGATTCTGTTGCCTGACTCTTTAGGGTAGCTTTGGGGCCAACCTAGGCTAGCATGATCAACTGTACTCCACTGATCCTTCCCAAGGGCATCTAGGGAAGGACAGCTCTCCTCTCCTCCTCACCTGCAAACCGAAGAAATTTCTGTGTGTCTGGGGGCAGGCTGGAGGAAATGTGCATAGATGAGGGCTCTCGGGAGAAGAAGGGGTCCAGGGAAGAGGGGGTGGCAGGGGTCAAAGGAGCAGGGGAGAGTGGCAGTGGCTCATCCTTGATGTGAGCCAGCTGGCTTTCCCGCGTGTCCCCAACAGGTGGCTTACTCTCCCGTTCAGTGGCATGAACCAGAAAGAAGGCTTTGACAGCAGGCTGCAGCACTGGGGAGGGGGAACAGGAAGAAGGGATGAGCAGAGCAGATTACACCTTGGACCAGCAAAGGAAGGAAGACGGGGCCCACTGCCCGGGAGGCCCCATGCGCTCACCTAGCACTGCATGTTGATCATGGGATTCTTCGAGCTCCTTCAAACACTCGCCCAGCATGTCCCAGAGTTCATCTAGGCTCAGCTGCTCACTAAGCAGGGGAAGATCAGGGGGTCTCTCTTCTTTCTCCTTCTCGCTCTGTTGGCTTCCTTCGGAGCCTGGGTGGGAAGGAGAAACACATGAAGGCCAGATACTCCAAAGCCTTCCTGGTGGCCCAAGTGGTCGCCCCTGACTGTCCGGGCAGAACGGGGGATCCCCAAGCACAGGGTCTCGTGTCCAACAGACACAAAAGACCTTCACCGAGTGCCAACCAGACGGCAGTTTCTCGAGGGCTTTTTGGAGCAGAGGTTTTTCTCCAACCAGACTTGGAGGCCAAGTTTTCTTCAAAGGGTCGGATGCACAGAGATGTGCAGGCATACTTTTAAGTGGTAGGCCCTCCCAAAAGGAGATAGGTCAGCGCAAGAGCCCTGTGCCCACCGCTAGTCAAGCCACTGCCACATTAGCCTGGGAATGGGTTGCTCCATACAGGTTCCAAGGCCAGGTCTTCCCATCTCCTTGGGACAAGAGCATGGTACTGACCAATGGACTGGGTATCTTGAGAAGCAGGGGATGGCTGGTCCACATCCATGGGAGACTCATCCCTCCGGGAAGCAGCCTCAGACTGGCTGGACTCCGACTGGACAAAATGGGAGACATGGCTAGTCACCAGGAAGTCTGGGTCCCTGCTTCCTCAAGCAGGGGCCCTTCCCACAGGTAACAGAGAGGATAGTGACCCTTCATTGCCCTTCTGTCAGCACTCAGGACCTGATACAACAGGATCAGAAGAGAAGCTAAAGCTGCCTCAGAAGGCAAGCAGAGGTGCCTGGAGCCAAGCTGTCTGGTGGTCCTTCCTGCACTTTGCTCCATTGTTCCCCAGTACTGTTGCCCTTTCCTCCCCAGCTTGCTCTTCCTAGGGAAAGGCTTGGTCTACACTGTGGTACAAGGCCTTCCTAGACACAGGCTTCAGAGTTCTCTTCTCTTCTTTCTGGGTCAAGGGGGCAGGGCCACTCAGGCATTGGTATTGCAAGCCACCACGTCACCCTCCTGAGCAGGGCCCCCAATCATTTCGGCGCTCTTGAGGACCCAGGGCTGCGGCAGGGTGTGTGTTCAAGTGTGCAGGGCCCCAAGGGGTGCTGTTCAGGGTGACCAAGGTGGCTTGGCTACCTCCCCACTCCTACTCAGAACCCAGAAAAGAGATCTGAGGAAGGTTCAATTAGGCAACTAAGAGGGTCAGGGCTGAGCCCACACAAAGGAAAGAGAAAAACCGAGAAATGAAACTTAACTTCTGCTCCCTAGAAGCATCTGGACATTAAGCTCATGGACAAGCACAGAGTGGGGAGTGTGGTGGGGGTGGGGAAGAAGAACAACACGCGGATGAAGAAAGAAAAAAGAAAATGAACAAATGAGAGGCCCCAGGCATCATGCTAACCGTTGCTGCTTGCTGCTGTCTCCGCGCCCTTTGACCCTCATGTACCATTTGTATAATGGCATCAGCCTCAGCCTCCAGCTGCCAAACAGCTGCCTGGATGCTGCTAGCCGAGCCCAGGCTGGAGGTACCTGGGAATGGGGAGCAGATAGAAGGCCCTTCAGGCTGCAGAAAGAGGGCAGAAGCAACCCCGGGGAAGCCGCAGCGGCTGGTGACCAAGGGGTGTTCCAAGGGCACAGCCGCAGGGCACCGAGCAAAGCCAGAAAGAGTGAGTCCTCACCCCCTCCCCCTACAGCCCCTTGGATGAGGAAATGGAATAGAGACCAACCACCGGCTGGCATCCTGTGCCTCAGCTCCAGACCTGGACAAGGTGGGCCCCTGGCTAAGTGGCCTACCTAGCCTGCCTGTCTGCTTGGCCTTCTTGTTAGCTCTGCGTGTGTCATCTCGGAGCTGAATGATGACCTGCAGCACACGCAGGAAGAACTTCTGCGTGGACGTTTTTGACGTCAGCATGGACATGGACGGCAGGTGGAGCTCTCGACCGCCCAGTGGGCGCTTCTGAGATGCCACGATCACCACATTCTCAGCTGTGTCAAACCTAGGGGGCCGGGCAGAGGGGTGTTTTTGCTGTGCTTGTGGCTATGTGAGTGTGAGAGAGAGAA
>NW_020953659.1:0-2152 GCF_900497805.2 Vombatus ursinus
ATGGGGCAGCAGGTCCTTCTCTATGCCTCCTGGGCTAGGGAAGCCCTCCCCGGCTGCAGCCGCCATGATTATTTCCGGCTTTACTGCCATCTTGTCCTGGCCAGGAATGTCAGACAACACATGAAGACTCTTGATACTTACTTTATCCTGCTCCCCTTTGCTGTGCAGAATAGGCTCCTGGGACTGGGGCCCATAGTGCGAGGGGCAGAAGAGGAAAGATCGTAAAAGGCAGGCCCGGGGCAAGGTCAGGTCATAAACATCCTAGGGTCAGGAGCCATCCTCCTACCCCATTAGATTGGAGAAGGAAACTGAGGAAGCCCCAGGGAATTCCAGGACATGGAACACGTGTGTCTGTTCTGGTGTGTTGTGACCGTGCATAGGGTGGGGTGGGGGGACTGATTCCTAAAAGAAGGCACATCTTTCCCAACCCTCCCCCATTTTCCTAGCCAGGATTGGGGTTGGCAATCAAGGCCTCCTTCCTTCTAGCCTGTGGACCCTAGGGCAGAGGCCTGTCATTGCTGAAAGGGTTGGGCCTAGAACACTTCATCAAATCATTCATCATTTCCCCCTCACCCCCATTTTCTAGCATAGGTGATTAGAGAATATAGCAGAGTGATGAGGCCCTCAGAGGCATGCAGGCCCAAATTGGGTCCTTCTGTGGCTCGACTCATAGGAAATTTCTCTTTGGCTATGAAAACAGGCACCTCGACCCCATCCCCAACAGGGATGGCATGGGTGCTGCCGTAGCCCTCGGCAGGTGGCCGAAGGAGGTAGATGAGCTTCTCCCAGTAGGAGAAGATGTCTTCCATGGCATTGGAGGGTGGGCAGAGCTGCAAGTAGAACGATCTCCCGCTGGCCAGTTTCAGCCGAAGCTGCTGCTTCTTACAGTCGTGGACAGAAATCTTCACAAACTCCAGGGGGAGTAGCCTGTAGCCCATCCCACCGTGGGAAGTAAGTACGTTCCACAGTCCTCCCTCCTTCTCCTCCAACCCCCACCCTGCCCATCAATTCCCCCTCAGCTGCACTGACTGCCTGAGACTTTGAGTGGCCTGGTCATCCGTTTGTCACACTGGGGGTGCAGGCTCTGCTTGGAGCTGACACCTCATTTTCCAGGTGTGAGAGAGAGAGATGGAAATGGGGGTTCTCTTCAGAAGTCCATGGATTTTGAACCCTTGTTCCTTGACCTAAGTCCAGTTACTCTCTAAGTGACTTTGTTAAGATCATGTTGGCTGGCATGTTTGGTAGGATGGTTATCTGAGCTGAATGGTTAGAGCTCATCCAAGTTGAAAACCAGGAGGTTGAAATGCTGTTCCGGTAAGGGACAGGCCAAGTGCGATGGCTGGCTCACCTGGTGAACTCCAGGGTCTTTGAAGAGTGGGGGTGCTGCATCTTGCTCCTGGAGCTGGCCTCTGGACGGGGCTGATCCTCAACATATGCCACGCGCCGGGCTAACAGCATGACATTGGGCAAAGGCATAATCGGGCTGGTGGATGCAATGCCCACGGTCACCATGCATGCCTGGTTATGTATGCCAATCATTTCCCCTCTCTTGCTGATCTGCAGTGGGGAAGGGGGAGGAAAATGAAGGGAAACGTGGCAGGGAGAGACCAGGTGCCCACTTCCATAGAGCTCTCCCCCTCCTCTGGATGGACTGGAGGCAGACAGACACTATCTAAGACTCATGGATGATCAATCCCTCGCCAGGTTCAAACCTACCTCACGGCTGGTTGGTATCTGAGGCCTCTCTTCCCTCCCCACCCCATTCTCAAGCGGAATCCTCTCAGACCCCAACACGTCCTGCTCCACCAAGTCTTGTTATTCAACCCCCGGGCAGATCTGGCATTCGTGGACCTGTCTCACTCAGACCCCAAATGCTGCTGCTGCGGCCGCCCGCCCCCCCATCAAAGTGGGAGCCAGTGAGCGGCCTAGCGCGGCACGGGGAGCCTGGGAAGGAGACAAGCTTGGGGCCAGAGCTAGGGCGGCGGGACGGGGGGAGAGGGGGGGATGCTTTCCATGGAAAGCACCTGGATGAAGTTGCTCTCGAACATGGGGGCGTACTTGAAGGCATAGTATTCCCCTTTGTACAAGTGCTTCTGCAGCTCCCGCATGGATGTGTTGAACATGCCCACAGCGCACCCACTGGCTGCTGTGT
>NW_020953659.1:2252-2963 GCF_900497805.2 Vombatus ursinus
GGGGGGGGGGGGGGGGGGGGGGGGGGGGGGGGGGGGGGGGAAGCTTTCCATGGGAAGCACCTGGATGAAGTCGCTCTCGAACATGGGGGCGTACTTGAAGGCACAGTATTCCCCTTTGTACAAGTGCTTCTGCAGCTCCCCCATGGATGTGTTGAACATGCCCACAGCACACCTACTGGCTGCCGTGGAATAAGGGAGCATAGACTCGCTGCTCACGTTCCTGCCTCTCCTTCCTCTCTTCTGAAGGGCCAGCTGCGCGTAGGCAGCAGAGGGCCAGCAGCTAAGGGCAGAGAAGAGAGGTCAGGGCTTGGCTTAGACCAGCCTCCTAGCTTCCTGCCCCCCTCCCCCGACCTCTGGAGAATCGTGCTGGGAAAAGGAGGGCCCCATGGCCGCTGGGGGGGGGGGAACAGAGGCAGGGCACCCCTGGGGTCAGGGAAGGGCACACCAGGGTCCCAACCACCCCATGGGGGGGCTCACCTCTGCTAAGTCAAGATCGTCACCGCGAGACAGGGCTCGAGGAGCATCCACGGCCCCCCCCACCCCCCGTGTCTCTTCCCTCCTTCCCTCCCTGCTCCTCCACACCTTTGATAGCTCTGGGGGGTGGGGACAGGGACGGGGACAGCTCCTGGCCGGGTGCTCTCTCACTCGCTCGTTCGCTCTCCCGCTGGCTCGTTCGCTCTCCCACTGGCTCGTTCGCTCTCCCACTCGCTC
>NW_020953660.1:0-2152 GCF_900497805.2 Vombatus ursinus
ATGGGGCAGCAGGTCCTTCTCTATGCCTCCTGGGCTAGGGAAGCCCTTCCCGGCTGCAGCCGCCATGATTATTTCCGGCTTTACTGCCATCTTGTCCTGGCCAGGAATGTCAGACAACACATGAAGACTCTTGATACTTACTTTATCCTGCTCCCCTTTGCTGTGCAGAATAGGCTCCTGGGACTGGGGCCCATAGTGCGAGGGGCAGAAGAGGAAAGATCGTAAAAGGCAGGCCCGGGGCAAGGTCAGGTCATAAACATCCTAGGGTCAGGAGCCATCCTCCTACCCCATTAGATTGGAGAAGGAAACTGAGGAAGCCCCAGGGAATTCCAGGACATGGAACACGTGTGTCTGTTCTGGTGTGTTGTGACCGTGCATAGGGTGGGGTGGGGGGACTGATTCCTAAAAGAAGGCACATCTTTCCCAACCCTCCCCCATTTTCCTAGCCAGGATTGGGGTTGGCAATCAAGGCCTCCTTCCTTCTAGCCTGTGGACCCTAGGGCAGAGGCCTGTCATTGCTGAAAGGGTTGGGCCTAGAACACTTCATCAAATCATTCATCATTTCCCCCTCACCCCCATTTTCTAGCATAGGTGATTAGAGAATATAGCAGAGTGATGAGGCCCTCAGAGGCATGCAGGCCCAAATTGGGTCCTTCTGTGGCTCGACTCATAGGAAATTTCTCTTTGGCTATGAAAACAGGCACCTCGACCCCATCCCCAACAGGGATGGCATGGGTGCTGCCGTAGCCCTCGGCAGGTGGCCGAAGGAGGTAGATGAGCTTCTCCCAGTAGGAGAAGATGTCTTCCATGGCATTGGAGGGTGGGCAGAGCTGCAAGTAGAACGATCTCCCGCTGGCCAGTTTCAGCCGAAGCTGCTGCTTCTTACAGTCGTGGACAGAAATCTTCACAAACTCCAGGGGGAGTAGCCTGTAGCCCATCCCACCGTGGGAAGTAAGTACGTTCCACAGTCCTCCCTCCTTCTCCTCCAACCCCCACCCTGCCCATCAATTCCCCCTCAGCTGCACTGACTGCCTGAGACTTTGAGTGGCCTGGTCATCCGTTTGTCACACTGGGGGTGCAGGCTCTGCTTGGAGCTGACACCTCATTTTCCAGGTGTGAGAGAGAGAGATGGAAATGGGGGTTCTCTTCAGAAGTCCATGGATTTTGAACCCTTGTTCCTTGACCTAAGTCCAGTTACTCTCTAAGTGACTTTGTTAAGATCATGTTGGCTGGCATGTTTGGTAGGATGGTTATCTGAGCTGAATGGTTAGAGCTCATCCAAGTTGAAAACCAGGAGGTTGAAATGCTGTTCCGGTAAGGGACAGGCCAAGTGCGATGGCTGGCTCACCTGGTGAACTCCAGGGTCTTTGAAGAGTGGGGGTGCTGCATCTTGCTCCTGGAGCTGGCCTCTGGACGGGGCTGATCCTCAACATATGCCACGCGCCGGGCTAACAGCATGACATTGGGCAAAGGCATAATCGGGCTGGTGGATGCAATGCCCACGGTCACCATGCATGCCTGGTTATGTATGCCAATCATTTCCCCTCTCTTGCTGATCTGCAGTGGGGAAGGGGGAGGAAAATGAAGGGAAACGTGGCAGGGAGAGACCAGGTGCCCACTTCCATAGAGCTCTCCCCCTCCTCTGGATGGACTGGAGGCAGACAGACACTATCTAAGACTCATGGATGATCAATCCCTCGCCAGGTTCAAACCTACCTCACGGCTGGTTGGTATCTGAGGCCTCTCTTCCCTCCCCACCCCATTCTCAAGCGGAATCCTCTCAGACCCCAACACGTCCTGCTCCACCAAGTCTTGTTATTCAACCCCCGGGCAGATCTGGCATTCGTGGACCTGTCTCACTCAGACCCCAAATGCTGCTGCTGCGGCCGCCCGCCCCCCCATCAAAGTGGGAGCCAGTGAGCGGCCTAGCGCGGCACGGGGAGCCTGGGAAGGAGACAAGCTTGGGGCCAGAGCTAGGGCGGCGGGACGGGGGGAGAGGGGGGGATGCTTTCCATGGAAAGCACCTGGATGAAGTTGCTCTCGAACATGGGGGCGTACTTGAAGGCATAGTATTCCCCTTTGTACAAGTGCTTCTGCAGCTCCCGCATGGATGTGTTGAACATGCCCACAGCGCACCCACTGGCTGCTGTGT
>NW_020953660.1:2252-2963 GCF_900497805.2 Vombatus ursinus
GGGGGGGGGGGGGGGGGGGGGGGGGGGGGGGGGGGGGGGGAAGCTTTCCATGGGAAGCACCTGGATGAAGTCGCTCTCGAACATGGGGGCGTACTTGAAGGCACAGTATTCCCCTTTGTACAAGTGCTTCTGCAGCTCCCCCATGGATGTGTTGAACATGCCCACAGCACACCTACTGGCTGCCGTGGAATAAGGGAGCATAGACTCGCTGCTCACGTTCCTGCCTCTCCTTCCTCTCTTCTGAAGGGCCAGCTGCGCGTAGGCAGCAGAGGGCCAGCAGCTAAGGGCAGAGAAGAGAGGTCAGGGCTTGGCTTAGACCAGCCTCCTAGCTTCCTGCCCCCCTCCCCCGACCTCTGGAGAATCGTGCTGGGAAAAGGAGGGCCCCATGGCCGCTGGGGGGGGGGGAACAGAGGCAGGGCACCCCTGGGGTCAGGGAAGGGCACACCAGGGTCCCAACCACCCCATGGGGGGGCTCACCTCTGCTAAGTCAAGATCGTCACCGCGAGACAGGGCTCGAGGAGCATCCACGGCCCCCCCCACCCCCCGTGTCTCTTCCCTCCTTCCCTCCCTGCTCCTCCACACCTTTGATAGCTCTGGGGGGTGGGGACAGGGACGGGGACAGCTCCTGGCCGGGTGCTCTCTCACTCGCTCGTTCGCTCTCCCGCTGGCTCGTTCGCTCTCCCACTGGCTCGTTCGCTCTCCCACTCGCTC
>NW_020953661.1:0-9019 GCF_900497805.2 Vombatus ursinus
GGGTTTTGTGTGACAAAGGCTGGAAAGATTTGGAACTTGTGGTGCTTGAGGCACTGGCCATGGGTGCTGGTGTGAAAGCCTGGGAAATCCCTGGGCTTGCAATATGGACCAGACTGAGTGTTGGTGATAAAAGTGT
Source organism: Vombatus ursinus (assembly GCF_900497805.2). Classification (NCBI taxonomy): domain Eukaryota; kingdom Metazoa; phylum Chordata; class Mammalia; order Diprotodontia; family Vombatidae; genus Vombatus; species Vombatus ursinus. The sequence continues at coordinate 137 of NW_020953661.1, forward strand.
GTCTATATTGAGAAGTCAATGTACAGAACAAGAAGGATAGGATGAATTGCCTGTCATTAGCTTTCTCCAAGACACTATAAAGCCTGGCATGCATTTGGTTTAGAGAATTGTGGATTGGACTGCCTTCTACAGAAAATTTTGCTATCTCTTTAGTGGTTCATGAAACATAGAAATGAGAGGATGAAGTTAGTGCCTTCTCATACTGATGTCATCTAATGAGAATACTCTTTTAGTTGGTCTTCGCCTCCTTCTAAACTCAGCTCCTCTTAGAGTTTCCCTTAAAGGATAAAATTGTGAGAGACTTTGTGGAATAAACCAGGTTGTCATGAGCTAAAAAGACATACATTTGCAATGGCTCAGCATTCCCCAGGAAGATTTTGTTAAGGAATAAAAGTGACCTCTTGAGAGAAGATACTGAGCCAAAGGGTTTATCTCCCTTCCCAAGAACTGCTACTATGTATAGTACTAGGAACGTGGAATTTATCACCATCTCTTTGAGAATAAGGTTATTGATGTGTATATCTCCTAGATGAGATTGTGAGAATGAGGCCAAGAACCACTCTTCTTGTACAGTGCATTTCACATAGTAACAGATCAGTACGCACTTGTTGAATGAAATGATTGAGTGACCCAGATCAGGAAGTCAGTCAACAATCATTTATTAAATGCTAACTGCATACCAGACACTCTCCTAAGTATTGGGGATACAAAGAAAGGTAAAATATGTGATCCATACACTTAAGCAGCTTATATTCTGATGGAGGAGACAACATTCAAAGAACTATGTAAATCCAAATCACACACATTGTAATGGGAGAGAATCTCATGGGAAAGACACCAACCAAGAGGGGACTTGAAAGGCCTCATAGAGAAGGAGAGATTTGAGTGGAATCAAGAAGGAAAGCAAAGACTCCAAGAGGTGGAGTTGAGCAGGGAGAGCATTCCAAGGAATCATCCAGGTAAGGAATTCCGGAGAATTTGCCCCTCCGTCACTCCAACTTTCAGATAGGTCAACAGTAAAAGGGTAAAGGTCATGTGAAAACGATGTGTTGTATTCCACTGACCAAGCTGCCTGTGACCTGTGGTCTGAATTTAGCATGGCTGAACTTGTCTCCTTTGAGCCTATGGAGTCTCAATGACTTATTAGTAGCTTCTGATCTTCTCCCCACTCCCTACAGGTGGCTACACAAAAATTACCAGCAGGTCCTGGCTTTGATGTTTGCTGTGGAGGAGATCAACAGAGACCCCCGGCTGCTTCCTAACACTACCCTGGGATTTCACATCTACAACACCTACCAAAGTGATGCCAGGACCTTGGAGAGCTCCCTGAGGTGGCTTTCAGGACAGGACCCCAGGACCCCAAATTATCATTGTCAGAGGCAGGACAAATCAATGGCTGTTATTGGAGGAGCCACATCCGCTCTTTCTGTCCAGATGGGGACCCTTCTGGAGCTCTACAGGATGCCACAGGTAGGGAGTTTTGAACCTGCCATCTCTTTCCCCTTTCTTTGAGGTGATGTAACTTTCCCAGCATTATACAAGATGGAAGGTAGAAAGGATAGAAGTTTTATTAAGTGCCTTATATGTGCCACACATTGTGCTAAGGGCATATCAAATATGATATGATAGAACCACCCTGGGAGGTAGGTGCTATTATTAATCTCTGTTTTACAGTTGAAAAAATTGGAGCAGAGTGTTGGTGGGGCAGAGCCAAGGTGGCAGAGTGAAAGCAGTGACTTGCTTGAGCTCTCGTCCAACTCTTTGAAACATCTGTAAAAATGGATCTAAACAAATTCTAGAGCAGCAGAACTCACAAAAAGACCAGCCCAAGACAACCTGGATGGTTGATTGGAAACGTCTGTTGCAACAGGCTGGGAAAGGAACACAGTTCAGCATGGGGCCCACAGGCAAAAGCCAGGCCTCAGTGAATCTGGAGCAGGTCTCAGGGGACTGAATCACAGGCACCTGTGGTGGTTTCCAGACTTCTCAATCTACAAACACTAAAGACAACTTAGAAGGTCAGTAGGAAAGGTCTGTCAGACCTCAGTGAGAGAGGAGCTCGGTCTGAGCCCCAGTCCTGGCACAGCCTAGGGTCTTTGCTGGCACTGATGCAGGATTCCCTTGCTTTTCCCATGCTTGTTTCTGGGTCTTAGTGCTGGGTGGTGGAGCTTGTGGTGGTGGTATAGAGGGAACCCTCCTCACAGTTCCAAGACAGAAAAGAGTGCATGTGGTCACTCACAGACCAGAGCACAGGTCAGGAAAGGAGTAAACACCTCGCCCTTGATTGTACCACCTTGGAAGAGCTGAAAATTTACAGGTCCCTAGATATATCTCTGAAAACAGTTGCACAAAACCCCTGAAGCTTGGAACAGTACATTCTCCCCACTGGACGCAGACTCCTACCTTAATAGAGTTTAAAAGTCAAATAATTGGCTGGGATCATGAGCAAGCAGTGCAAAAAAGCCAGACCATAGAATCTTAATTTGGTGACAAAGAAGATCAAACCATACAATCAGAAGAAGACAGCAAAGTCAAAGCTCCTACATCCAAAGCCTCCAAGAAAAATATGAATCAGTCCCAGGTCATGGAAGAGTTCAGAAAGGATTTTGTGAAGCAAGTGAGAAAAGGAGAGGAAAAACTGGGAAGAGAAATGAAAGTGATGCAAGGAAATCATGAAAAACAAATCAACAGCATGCTAAAGGAAACCCAAAAAGTTTGGGAGAAGCAAAATGGGTTAAATTATGTCACATAAAACAGACAAGAAAAAGCTTTTACAGTGAAAGGGAAGTGGAGGAAGATGACAGGGAATGAGTGAATTTTATTCTGGTCTGATTTGGCTTAAAGAGGGAATAACATACACACTCGATTGAGTATGGAAATCTATCTTAGCCTACAGGAAAATAGGGGGGAAGGGGATAAGAGAGGGGAGGGATGATAGAGGGGAGGACAGTTTGGGGGAGGCAGTAATCAGAAGCAAACACTTCTGAGGAGGGACAGGGTCAAAAGAGAGAATAGAATAAAGGGGGTGTGGGATAGGATGAAGGAAAATAGAGTTTTTCACAACATGACTACTATGGAAGTGTTTTGCATGACTACACATGTATAACCTGTATTGAGTTGCTTGCCATCTCAGTGAGGGTGGTTGGGGAGGGAGGAAGGGAGAGAATTTGGAACCCAAATTTTTTTTTTAAATGTCAAAAATGGGGGCAGCTAAGTGGTGCAGTAGATAGAGCTCCAGCCTTGGAGTCAGGAAGACCTGAGTTCAAATCTGGCCTCAGACACATGACACTGACTAGCCGTGTGACCTTGGGCAAGTCACTTAACCCCAACTGCCTCATCAAAAGGCAAAAAAAATGTTAAAAATGTTTTTACATGCAACTGGGAAATAACACATATAGGCAATGGGCTATAAAATTCCATCCTTCCCTATAGGAAAATGGAAGGGGAAGGGGATAAGAGAAGAGGGGGGTGATAGAAGGGAGGGAAAATTAGGGGAAGGGGTATTCAGAATGCCCACCATCTTAGGGTGGGTGAGGGGTGAAATGGGGAGAAAATTTGGAACTCAAAATCTTGTGGAAATGAATGTTGAAAGCTAAAAATTAATTAGTTAATTAATTAAAAAGAGAGAGACAAAGAAAAAAAGAAAAAATTGGAGCAGAGAGAAATTAAGTGACTTACTGAGGGTCACACAGTTAGTAACTGAATGAGGCAAGATTTGAACTCAAGTCTTCCTGCCTCCAGGCCCAGTAATCTATAGACTACGCCACTGAGATACCACACAGCTATTAGGTGTACAGGCAGGATTTGCACTAAGGACTTTCCTTCTTCTAGTCCAACACTTTGAGACAGGGCAACCAAAATGGATTTCATATCTCTATAGAACCCATCATTGATATGACTGGCAGCATACTACTCCTTCTTTTACTCTGCATCACAATGTCTGTGCCCCAGTTCAGTGGGGCTCAGGTGTTATTATGGACAAGAAAATTCCTCACCTGGTTTCCAACTTTCCAATTTAGTCAGGCTTCTTGCTAGGCCTTTTCTTTCTACTTGAACTCTGCTGACACGTCCTTGTCAACCTCAGAGTCTCTCCCACATTACACATATGGAGAAATCAAGGGACTTGTCCAGGGTGAAACAGTTAATAACTAACTGAAGAGAGATTTGAACTCCTGTCTTCCTGATTCCAGGTCCCACACTCTATCCAGTGTGCCACCTAGACGCCACATAGCTGGTAAGTGTTGAGGCAGAATTTGAACTTAGGGCTTTCTGACTCCAAATCCAGCACTCTCTCTGAGGCACTGTGGCCAGAATAGAAATCATACATCAGTAGGTCTTAGAAGACATCAGCATGAAAGGCAGTGCCCTCCTACCCTTCCTACCCCAGATCTCAATGTCACTGGGGCTCAGGAGTTATTGCCAAGAAAATTTCTTACCTGGTGGCTAACTTTCTGTCATTCATTCCAATTCAGTCAGGCTTCTTGCCAGGCCTTGTCTTTCCACCTGAACTCTGCAGCGTTGTTGAAGCAACTTCAGGTTTACCTTTACACCACAGCATCATGAAATGTGGGGAAGAGATCATAGTCTTTTTCCAGAACAGATTGTAGTCATGTACTTTTTCGACCTTGAAAAGCCTTCATAAATAATGTAACCTAATCTTCTAATTTTAAAGAAAACCAAAATTGAAGTTCAGAGAATTTGAACAAGTTATACGAGCTATTACTCTTAGTGTTAGTGCTTGGGTAATTCATTACTCTTTATTAACTCTTGGGAAGAATGCATGAGTCAACTATGCTCATTATATGACCTTACTAAATAATTATTTCTAAAATCTAATTAACTCTCCACAGCAGGGAGACTCCTGCTAGGGACTAAGGAGGAATAGCATAAGAAAGACATACCCAATTTCTCCGACTGAACCCTAGAATTCTGAGGTGAGAAGTATCCAGTTGTCCACTGGAAACCTGGGAGAGTGAGGCCAGGGCCTGGGCAATGGATTGGTTATGTGTCTTTGGCTAAATCATTTAACTCTCAATGCTCTAGCTTATTCTAAACCTACACATTGCAGGAAAAGTACTGACCTGCATTGGTTAAAAGACTGTCCTTTCCCAAGTGATTAAAGAGTTTTACATTCCTAAAAATTATATTATTTCAAAATGAGTCATCAATGTTGCAAATGGAATTATTTCAATTACTATTAAAGTCATAATTAGCAGTTAAATAAAGCTTTGAGTATTGCAAAGCAATTTTGAAATGTTTTATTTGATTCATACAGCACACCTGGGAATTGAGTGCTAAAATTATGCCCATTTTTCAGTTGAGACAGACAATGGTTAGGTGACTTGCCCAGGGACACAGAGAGACCATGTGTCTAACACTGGATCTGAACTCAGATCTTATGAACTCTAGGACTAGCATTCCATCCACTGTGACACCTAGCTGCTTCATATATGTGAGCATATACTTATTCACCAGGCAGTTTGGTCTTGGCAACACTATTCTTGAGGAATTCCACTTTACTTGAAGAAAGAATCACTTGTTAACCACCACCATTCCAATACATAGTAATAATGTGTTAGTTTTACCTGGGAAATTTCTTTGGGGCCACAAACAAGGATAGTGAGTCAGGAGAAATGCTGAACTATTTGGGAAAGAAGTCACTGGGGGTTCAGGGTAGTCGAGGATTTAAAACCAGTAGAATCAGAGTATTCTATCTTTTAGCCATGGTCTTTCACCTGATGTAATTTTGGGGTGACTATTTTTACCTTAGTAAAGTTCGGTAGATTGGGTAATATATTGAGATGTATTGCTATGTACCAGTATCACTTTAATAGAACCCAGTGAGAGCCATCTTTCTTTCCCATCCAGTTAAGCTATGGCCCATTTGATCCTGCCCTGAGTGACAAGGCCCAGTTTCCTTCCCTGTACCAGATGGCCCATCAGGACTCCTCCCTGCACCTGGGCATTGTCCAGCTGTTGTTACATTTTGGCTGGATGTGGGTGGGGCTAATTGTCACACATGACATGAGAGGTGAGAAATTCCTCTGGGACATGAGAGAAGAGATGAGAAGGAACAAAGCCTGTGTTGCCTTCACAGAGAAGATCCCTGTCAGTGAGAGACGTCATGCTGAATCCATGGAGTATTTTATGCCCAGAATTATGGCATCATCAGCCATGGTAATCATTATCCATGGTGATACAGACTCACTGATGATCCTGAGATATTCTCAGCCACCTTTATTTGGAATTTGGAAAGTTTGGATTATCACATCACACTGGGATGTCACTATGAGACCCTACAGTCATTTTAGTTATCCTTTTTATGGGTCACTCATATTTTCACATCAGATAAGTGAGATTCCTGGTTTCAAAGCATTTCTCAGGACGGTCACCCCAACCAAATACCCAGGAGACATTTTCCTCAAGAGTTTCTGGGTCTCAGCATTTGAGTGCCCAGATGAGCCAACCAAACTAGAGAAAAAGGACTGCTCACTGAATGCTTCCTTGGAGATGCTGCCTTTGCACTATTTTGACATGACCATGTCTAGCCTCAGTTATTTCCTCTACAATGCTGTGTATGCTGTGACCTGGGCTCTTCATGAAATGCTACATGCCAGATCAGAAATTGGATCTGTGAGAGATGAAGGGTACCTGGTGCCTCAGCCATGGCAGGTAACGCCCTCTGTTCTCGAGATTGTGTCCATTAGCATCCCCAGGTTCACAAATGGACATTATTGGTTTGCTACTTTCCTTGGCACTGATATTTCTCTTACTTTTACTTGGCAAGTCCTAGGCTCATGGATGCCCATTCCTTGTTTTATGTTATTTTCTTAGTTTGGCTTCCTTTGTACTCCTTAAGTATTTGTTCACTAATGGCATTATGTATACATGACCATACTGAGAACATACCTATGATTTCAAAGCACTTCTTTGGACCCTTTCTTCCTGAAGGGCTGAGTCTTCCCCTCAGAACTACAGGAAAAACTTTCTCAAGGCTGTTGCCTAGCAGAGTGCTTTGAATCCAACATAGAATGCATGTGAAATAGGTTCTTAAGGAACAATGATCAAATTGTTAGATGCAGGAACGTGATGAAACTGAACTGCCCTCTTTATAAACAACTACTTCCATTCTCTCAAGCTAATCCTTCCTTTTCCTCATTCTGTGTGTTGTTGTAGAATGGAGTGTTATTCAGAAACCCTTCTCAGTGCCAACCCCTGATGGACATAAAATGGAGGCTTCCAAGAAATCACTCATCTTTCTGAGAAATAATAGCAGCCTCAGCTTTAATTACATGGAGAATTAGAGTCTTTATTTTAGAGCATGGGTTGTTAATCTGGAATCCACATTTAGACACTACTCTCCCAAGGGGTTTATAGATCATTTTCAGAAAGTCCATGAATCTGAGTTGGAAAAATGTTCATCTTCATTTTCACTAAATTCTAATTGAAATTTAGATTTTTTTCCATTATAAATTAAAAACAAAGAAATATGTTTCTGAGAAGAGATCCATAGGCATCACCATTCTGCAAAAAAAGGCCATGAAAAAATGTTCAGAAACCATGTTTCCCAAGAATCCCATTCACTTCCCAAGTCGAAATATAAAGACCCATTAGAATTTGTTGGGACCCAATTTTAAAAATTCCTTATTGTCATTCTTTTTTTAAAAAAATGATACTTAAAAATAACAATTATATTCTAACGATCTTTCCCTAATAGAATATTGCCTCATTAGAAAAAAATCAGTTAATCAAAACAAAATGACACACTTACTTCATTTAACAATGTATTTCTCATTACACCACATTAGTCCACCACCACCCTGACAAGAGGAGTATATTAATTTTTAGCGTCAGTCCTCTGAAATCAAGATTGGTCATTGTGTTGATAAACATTCTGACATAAATCAATGTTGTTTTCTTTTAAAATATCATTTTCTTTCTTCCTTCTACCTGTATTTCAGCCTGGGACCATGAAGCATGATCATATATGTTCTGACATAATTCTTCAATATGGTGTGTCAATTTTCTCCCTTGGTGGCCCTGTTCATCATACCTGTAGCTTTCTAAATTGAAGTGCTCCAGGTGTAGTAAGATGTTGCTAGTTGACAGAGTGCATAAAGCACTGGGCTTGGAATCAGGAAGACTTATCTTCATGAGTTCAGACCCAGTCTCAAACACTTACTATCTGTGTGACCCTGGGCCTGTTTGCCTCAGTTCCTCATCTATAAAAATGTGATGGAGAAGAAAATGGCAAACCAATCCAGCACCTTTGCCAAGAAAACCCCACAGGGTCACAAAGAGTTGCACATGACTGAAATGACTGAAGATCAGCAAAGCCAGAAAAGCTTCAGGTGTGGGAGCAGGAACCAGCTGTGTATCTGCCTTCCAGTCTAGCTCAGCATGCAGGGTCTCATAGGCAGGAAGCAAATGATCATCATGCTGGTTTTGGCCACAGCAGCTTCTGAAGATTATGTTCTCAGGCATGTGGTGGTGATCTTCTCTGTCAGTGCAAAGAATGTCAATATTAATGGAATAAATGGAACTCAGGAACCACAGGTCCCTGTCCTAGAAAAACTATCTCCTTAGATCACTGGGTAGGCACCACTTTTCATCCATATCAATCTCTACATAAGCATCTATTGAATCTTATTGAACTTTTTGTTCTCTCCTCACCCTTAACATAAGTCAAATGGGCTCTAAGGTGCACACTGCTCACAGGAATGATGACACTAATTGATATCAGAGTGAGCCCTGGAGAATAGGAGTGATCAGTGAGTTAGAATGAGAAAGGTTCAACCAGATTCTCCTTTGCCCATTTACCTGGACACCTTCAGCATCACAAAATGGATGGATAATTGAATAATCACTGTTGGGATGTGATTT
>NW_020953662.1:0-9020 GCF_900497805.2 Vombatus ursinus
GGGTTTTGTGTGACAAAGGCTGGAAAGATTTGGAACTTGTGGTGCTTAAGGCACTGGCCATGGGTGCTGGTGTGAAAGCCTGGGAAATCCCTGGGCTTGCAATATGGACCAGACTGAGTGTTGGTAATAAAAGTGAGTCTATATTGAGAAGTCAATGTACAGAACAAGAAGGATAGGATGAATTGCCTGTCATTAGCTTTCTCCAAGACACTATAAAGCCTGGCATGCATTTGGTTTAGAGAATTGTGGATTGGACTGCCTTCTACAGAAAATTTTGCTATCTCTTTAGTGGTTCATGAAACATAGAAATGAGAGGATGAAGTTAGTGCCTTCTCATACTGATGTCATCTAATGAGAATACTCTTTTAGTTGGTCTTCGCCTCCTTCTAAACTCAGCTCCTCTTAGAGTTTCCCTTAAAGGATAAAATTGTGAGAGACTTTGTGGAATGAACCAGGTTGTCATGAGCTAAAAAGACATACATTTGCAATGGCTCAGCATTCCCCAGGAAGATTTTGTTAAGGAATAAAAGTGACCTCTTGAGAGAAGATACTGAGCCAAAGGGTTTATCTCCCTTCCCTGAACTGCTACTATGTATAGTACTAGGAATGTGGAATTTATCACCATCTCTTTGAGAATAAGGTTATTGATGTGTATATCTCCTAGATGAGATTGTGAGAATGAAGCCAAGAACCACTCTTCTTGTATAGTGCATTTCACATAGTAACAGATCAGTACGCACTTGTTGAATGAAATGATTGAGTGACCCAGCTCAGGAAGTCAGTCAACAATCATTTATTAAATGCTAACTGCATACCAGACACTCTGATAAGTATTGGGGATACAAAGAAAGGTAAAATATGTGGTCCATACACTTAAGCAGCTTATATTCTGATGGAGGAGACAACATTCAAAGAACTATGTAAATCCAAATCACACACATTGTAATGGGAGAGAATCTCATGGGAAAGACACCAACCAAGAGGGGACTTGAAAGGCCTCATAGAGAAGGAGAGATTTGAGTGGAATCAAGAAGGAAAGCAAAGACTCCAAGAGGTGGAGTTGAGCAGGGAGAGCATTCCAAGGAATCATCCAGGTAAGGAATTCCGGAGAATTTGCCCCTCCGTCACTCCAACTTTCAGATAGGTCAACAGTAAAAGGGTAAAGGTCATGTGAAAAAGATGTGTTGTATTCCACTGACCAAGCTGCCTGTGACCTGTGGTCTGAATTTAGCATGGCTGAACTTGTCTCCTTTGAGCCTATGGAGTCCCAATGACTTATTAGTAGCTTCTGATCTTCTCCCCACTCCCTGCAGGTGGCTACACAAAAATTACCAGCAGGTCCTGGCTTTGATATTTGCTGTGGAGGAGATCAACAGAGACCCCCAGCTGCTTCCTAACACTACCTTGGGATTTCACATCTACAACACCTACCAAAGTGATGCCAGGACCTTGGAGAGCTCCCTGAGGTGGCTTTCAGGACAGGACCCCAGGACCCCAAATTATCGTTGTCAGAGGCAGGACAAATCAATGGCTGTTATTGGAGGAGCCACATCCGCTCTTTCTGTCCAGATGGGGACCCTTCTGGAGCTCTACAGGATGCCACAGGTAGGGAGTTTTGAACCCGCCATCTCTTTCCCCTTTCTTTGAGGTGATGTAACTTTCCCAGCATTATACAAGATGGAAGGTAGAAAGGATAGAAGTTTTATTAAGTGCCTTATATGTGCCACACATTGTGCTAAGGGCATATCAAATATGATATGATAGAACCACCCTGGGAGGTAGGTGCTATTATTAATCTCTGTTTTACAGTTGAAAAAATTGGAGCAGAGTGTTGGTGGGGCAGAGCCAAGGTGGCAGAGTGAAAGCAGTGACTTGCTTGAGCTCTCATCCAACTCCTTGAAACATCTGTAAAAATGGATCTAAACAAATTCTAGAGCAGCAGAACTCACAAAAAGACAGAGTGAAACAAATTTCCAGCCCAAGACAACCTGGATGGTTGATTGGAAACGTCTGTTGCAACAGGCTGGGAAAGGGACACAGTTCAGCATGGGGCCCACAGGCAAAAGCCAGGCCTCAGTGAATCTGGAGCAGGTCTCAGGGGACTGAATCACAGGCACCTGTGGTGGTTTCCAGACTTCTCAATCTACAAACACCAAAGACAACTTAGAAGGTCAGTAGGAAAGGTCTGTCAGACCTCAGTGAGAGAGGAGCTCGGTCTCAGCCCCAGTCCTGGCACAGCCTAGGGTCTTTGCTGGCACTGATGCAGGATTCCCTTGCTTTTCCCATGCTTGTTTCTGGGTCTTAGTGCTGGGTGGTGGAGCTTGTGGTGGTGGTATAGAGGGAACCCTCCTCACAGTTCCAAGACAGAAAAGAGTGCATGTGGTCACTCACAGACCAGAGCACAGGTCAGGAAAGGAGTAAACACCTCGCCCTTGATTGTACCACCTTGGAAGAGCTGAAAATTTACAGGTCCCTAGATATATCTCTGAAAACAGTTGCACAAAACCCCTGAAGCTTGGAACAGTACATTCTCCCCACTGGACGCAGACTCCTACCTTAATAGAGTTTAAAAGTCAAATAATTGGCTGGGATCATGAGCAAGCAGTGCAAAAAAGCCAGACCATAGAATCTTAATTTGGTGACAAAGAAGATCAAAACATACAATCAGAAGAAGACAGCAAAGTCAAAGCTCCTACATCCAAAGCCTCCAAGAAAAATATGAATCAGTCCCAGGTCATGGAAGAGTTCAGAAAGGATTTTGTGAAGCAAGTGAGAAAAGGAGAGGAAAAACTGGGAAGAGAAATGAAAGTGATGCAAGGAAATCATGAAAAACAAATCAACAGCATGCTAAAGGAAACCCAAAAAGTTTGGGAGAAGCAAAATGGGTTAAATTATGTCACATAAAACAGACAAGAAAAAGCTTTTACAGTGAAAGGGAAGTGGAGGAATATGACAGGGAATGAGTGAATTTTATTCTGGTCTGATTTGGCTTAAAGAGGGAATAACATACACACTCGATTGAGTATGGAAATCTATCTTAGCCTACAGGAAAATAGGGGGGAAGGGGATAAGAGAGGGGAGGGATGATAGAGGGGAGGACAGTTTGGGGGAGGCAGTAATCAGAAGCAAACACTTCTGAGGAGGGACAGGGTCAAAAGAGAGAATAGAATAAAGGGGGTGTGGGATAGGATGAAGGAAAATAGAGTTTTTCACAACATGACTACTATGGAAGTGTTTTGCATGACTACACATGTATAACCTGTATTGAGTTGCTTGCCATCTCAGTGAGGGTGGTTGGGGAGGGAGGAAGGGAGAGAATTTGGAACCCAAATTTTTTTTTTAAATGTCAAAAATGGGGGCAGCTAAGTGGTGCAGTAGATAGAGCTCCAGCCTTGGAGTCAGGAAGACCTGAGTTCAAATCTGGCCTCAGACACATGACACTGACTAGCCGTGTGACCTTGGGCAAGTCACTTAACCCCAACTGCCTCATCAAAAGGCAAAAAAAATGTTAAAAATGTTTTTACATGCAACTGGGAAATAACACATATAGGCAATGGGCTATAAAATTCCATCCTTCCCTATAGGAAAATGGAAGGGGAAGGGGATAAGAGAAGAGGGGGGTGATAGAAGGGAGGGAAAATTAGGGGAAGGGGTATTCAGAATGCCCACCATCTTAGGGTGGGTGAGGGATGAAATGGGGAGAAAATTTGGAACTCAAAATCTTGTGGAAATGAATGTTGAAAGCTAAAAATTAATTAGTTAATTAATTAAAAAGAGAGAGACAAAGAAAAAAAAGAAAAAATTGGAGCAGAGAGAAATTAAGTGACTTACTGAGGGTCGCACAGTTAGTAACTGAATGAGGCAAGATTTGAACTCAAGTCTTCCTGCCTCCAGGCTCAGTAATCTACAGACTACTCCACTGAGATACCACACAGCTATTAGGTGTACAGGCAGGATTTGCACTAAGGACTTTCCTTCTTCTAGTCCAACACTTTGAGACAGGGCAACCAAAATGGATTTCATATCTCTATAGAACCCATCATTGATATGACTGGCAGCATACTACTCCTTGTTTTACTCTGCATCACAATGTCTGTGCCCCAGTTCAGTGGTGCTCAGGTGTTATTATGGACAAGAAAATTCCTCACCTGGTTTCCAACTTTCCAATTTAGTCAGGCTTCTTGCTAGGCCTTTTCTTTCTACTTGAACTCTGCTGACACGTCCTTGTCAACCTCAGAGTCTCTCCCACATTACACATATGGAGAAATCAAAGGACTTGTCCAGGGTGAAACAGTTAATAACTAACTGAAGCGAGATTTGAACTCCTGTCTTCCTGATTCCAGGTTCCACACTCTATCCAGTGTGCCACCTAGACGCCATATAGCTGGTAAGTGTTGAGGCAAAATTTGAACTTAGGGCTTTCTGATTCCAAATCCAGCACTCTCTCTGAGGCACTGTGGCCAGAATAGAAATCATACCTCAATAGGTCTTAGAAGACATCAGCATGAAAGGCAGTGCCCTCCTACCCTTCCTACCCCAGATCTCAATGTCACTGGGGCTCAGGAGTTATTGCCAAGAAAATTTCTTACCTGGTGGCTAACTTTCTGTCATTCATTCCAATTCAGTCAGGCTTCTTGCCAGGCCTTGTCTTTCCACCTGAACTCTGCAGCATTGTTGAAGCAACTTCAGGTTTACCTTTACACCACAGCATCATGAAATGTGGGGAAGAGATCATAGCCTTTTTCCAGAACAGATTGTAGTCATGTACTTTTTCAACCTTGAAAAGCCTTCATAAATAATGTAACCTAATCTTCTAATTTTAAAGAAAACCAAAATTGAAGTTCAGAATTTGAACAAGTTATATGAGCTATTACTCTTAGTGTTAGTGCTTGGGTTATTCATTACTCTTTATTAACTCTTGGGAAGAATGCATGAGTCAACTATGCTCATTATATGACCTTACTAAATAATTATTTCTAAAATCTAATTAACTCTCCACAGCAGGGAGACTCCTGCTAGGGACTAAGGAGGAATAGCATAAGAAAGACATACCCAATTTCTCAGACTGAACCCTAGAATTCTGAGGTGAGAAGTATCCAGTTGTTCACTGGAAACCTGGGAGAGTGAGGCCAGGGCCTGGGCAATGGATTGGTTATGTGTCTTTGGCTAAATCATTTAACTCTCAATGCTCTAGCTTATTCTAAACCTACACATTGCAGGAAAAGTACTGACCTGCATTGGTTAAAAGACTGTCCTTTCCCAAGTGATTAAAGAGTTTTACATTCCTAAAAATTATATTATTTCAAAATGAGTCATCAATGTTGCAAATGGAATTATTTCAATTACTATTAAAGTCATAATTAGCAGTTAAATAAAGCTTTGAGTATTGCAAAGCAATTTTGAAATGTTTTATTTGATTCATACAGCACACCTGGGAATTGAGTGCTAAAATTATGCCCATTTTTCAGTTGAGACAGACAATGGTTAGGTGACTTGCCCAGGGACACAGAGAGACCATGTGTCTAACACTGGATCTGAACTCAGATCTTACGAACTCTAGGACTAGCATTCCATCCACTGTGACACCTAGCTGCTTCATATATGTGAGTATATACTTATTCACCAGGCAGTTTGGTCTTGGCAACACTATTCTTGAGGAATTCCACTTTACTTGAAGAAAGAATCACTTGTTAACCACCACCATTCCAATACATAGTAATAATGTGTTAGTTTTACCTGGGAAATTTCTTTGGGGCCACAAACAAGGATAGTGAGTCAGGAGAAATGCTGAACTATTTGGGAAAGAAGTCACTGGGGGTTCAGGGCAGTCGAGGATTCAAAACCAGTAGAATCAGAGTATTCTATCTTTTAGCCATGGTCTTTCACCTGATGTAATTTTGGGGTGACTATTTTTATCTTAGTAAAGTTTGGTAGATTGGGTAATATATTGAGATTTATTGCTATGCACCAGTATCACTTTAATAGAACCCAGTGAGAGCCATCTTTCTTTCCCATCCAGTTAAGCTATGGCCCATTTGATCCTGCCCTGAGTGACAAAGCCCAGTTTCCTTCCCTGTACCAGATGGCCTATCAGGACTCCTCCCTGCACCTGGGCATTGTCCAGCTGTTGTTACATCTTGGCTGGATGTGGGTGGGGCTAATTGTCACACATGACATGAGAGGTGAGAAATTCCTCTGGGACATGAGAGAAGAGATGAGAAGGAACAAAGCCTGTGTTGCCTTCACAGAGAAGATCCCTGTCAGTGAGAGACGTCATGCTGAATCCATGGAGTATTTTATGCCCAGAATTATGGCATCATCAGCCACGGTAATCATTATCCATGGTGATACAGACTTACTGATGATCCTGAGATATTATCAGCCACCTTTATTTGGAATTTGGAAAGTTTGGATTATCACATCACACTGGGATGTCACTATGAGACCCTACAGTCATTTTAGTTATCCTTTTTATGGGTCACTCATATTTTCACATCAGATAAGTGAGATTCCTGGTTTCAAAGCATTTCTCAGGACGGTCACCCCAACCAAATACCCAGGAGACATTTTCCTCAAGAGTTTCTGGGTCTCAGCATTTGAGTGCCCAGATGAGCCAACCAAACTAGAGAAAAAGGACTGCTCACTGAATGCTTCCTCGGAGATGCTGCCTTTGCACTATTTTGACATGACCATGTCTAGCCTCAGTTATTTCCTCTACAATGCTGTGTATGCTGTGACCTGGGCTCTTCATGAAATGCTACATGCAAGATCAGAAATTGGATCTGTGAGAGATGAAGGGTACCTGGTGCCTCAGCCATGGCAGGTAACGCCCTCTGTTCTCGAGGTTGTGTCCATTAGCATCCCCAGGTTCACAAATGGACATTATTGGTTTGCTACTTTCCTTGGCACTGATATTTCTCTTACTTTTACTTGGCAAGTCCTAGGCTCATGGATGCCCATTCCTTGTTTTATGTTATTTTCTTAGTTTGGCTTCCTTTGTACTCCTTAAGTATTTGTTCACTAATGGCATTATGTATACATGACCATACTGAGAACATACCTATGATTTCAAAGCACTTCTTTGGACCCTTTCTTCCTGAAGGGCTGAGTCTTCCCCTCAGAACTACAGGAAAAACTTTCTCAAGGCTGTTGCCTAGCAGAGTGCTTTGAATCCAACATAGAATGCATGTGAAATAGGTTCTTAAGGAACAATGATCAAATTGTTAGATGCAGGAACGTGATGAAACTGAACTGCCCTCTTTATAAACAACTACTTCCATTCTCTCAAGCTAATCCTTCCTTTTCCTCATTCTGTGTGTTGTTGTAGAATGGAGTGTTATTCAGAAACCCTTCTCAGTGCCAACCCCTGATGGACATAAAATGGAGGCTTCCAAGAAATCACTCATCTTTCTGAGAAATAATAGCAGCCTCAGCTTTAATTACATGGAGAATTAGAGTCTTTATTTTAGAGCATGGGTTGTTAATCTGGAATCCACATTTAGACACTACTCTCCCAAGGGGTTTATAGATCATTTTCAGAAAGTCCATGAATCTGAGTTGGAAAAATGTTCATCTTCATTTTCACTAAATTCTAATTGAAATTTAGATTTTTTTCCATTATAAATTAAAAACAAAGAAATATGTTTCTGAGAAGAGATCCATAGGCATCACCATTCTGCAAAAAAATGCCATGAAAAAATGTTCAGAAACCATGTTTCCCAAGAATCCCATTCACTTCCCAAGTCGAAATAAAAAGACTCATTAGAGTTTGTTGGGACCCAATTTTAAAAATTCCTTATTGTCATTCTTTTTTTTAAAAAACGATACTTAAAAATAACAATTATATTCTAATGATCTTTCCCTAATAGAATATTACCTCATTAGAAAAAAATCAGTTAATCAAAACAAAATGACACACTTACTTCATTTAACAATGTATTTCTCATTACACCACATTAGTCCACCACCACCCTGACAAGAGGAGTATATTAATTTTTAGCGTCAGTCCTCTGAAATCAAGATTGGTCATTGTGTTGATAAACATTCTGACATAACTTTTAAAATATCATTTTCCTTCTTCCTTCTACCTATATTTCAGCCTGAGACCATGAAGCATGATCATATATGTTCTGACATAATTCTTCAATATGGTGTGTCAATTTTCTCCCTTGGTGGCCCTGTTCACCATACCTGTAGCTTTCTAAATTGAAGTGCTCCAGGTGTAGTAAGATGTTGCTAGTTGACAGAGTCCATAAAGCACTGGGCTTGGAATCAGGAAGACTTATCTTCATGAGTTCAGACCCAGTCTCAAACACTTACTATCTGTGTGACCCTGGGCCTGTTTGCCTCAGTTCCTCATCTATAAAAATGTGATGGAGAAGAAAATGGCAAACCAATCCAGCACCTTTGCCAAGAAAACCCCACAGGGTCACAAAGAGTTGCACATGACTGAAATGACTGAAGATCAGCAAAGCCAGAAAAGCTTCAGGTGTGGGAGCAGGAACCAGCTGTGTATCTGCCATCCAGTCTAGCTCAGCATGCAGGGTCTCATAGGCAGGAAGCAAATGATCATCACGCTGGTTTTGGCCACAGCAGCTTCTGAAGATTATGTTCTCAGGCATGTGGTGGTGATCTTCTCTGTCAGTGCAAAGAATGTCAATATTAATGGAGTAAATGGAACTCAGGAACCGCAGGTCCCTGTCCTAGAAAAACTATCTCCTTAGATCACTGGATAGGCACCACTTTTCATGCATATCAATCTCTAAATAAGCATCTATTGACTCTTATTGAACTTTTTGTTCTCTCCTCATCCTTAACATAAGTCAAATGGGCTCTAAGGTGCACACTGCTCACAGGAATGATGACACTAATTGATATCAGAGTGAGCCCTGGAGAATAGGAGTGATCAGTGAGTTAGAATGAGAAAGGTTCAACCAGATTCTCCTTTGCCCATTTACCTGGACACCTTCAGCATCACAAAATGGATGGATAATTGAATAATCACTGTTGGGATGTGATTT
>NW_020953663.1:0-7655 GCF_900497805.2 Vombatus ursinus
ATTTAGAGCATTTTTCATATGACTATAGTTGGCTTTAATTTCTTCATCTGAGAATTGCCTATTCATATCCTTTGACCATTTATCAACTGGGGAATGACTTGTATTTTTATAAATTTGACTTAATTCTCTACATATTGTAGAAATGAGGCCCTTATCAGAGATACTGGTTGTAAAAATTCTTTCCCAATTTTCTACCTTCCTTCTAATCTTAGTTGTATTGGCTTTGTTTCTGCAAAAAAAAACTTTTCAATTTAATGTAATCAAAGTTACTGGATTGATTTTCCAGGTCAGTTTTTTTTTTTTTTTTTTTTACCAATGAATATTTTACATTTTCATCTATTTTTTTTCACTCTTTTATTTCTGTTTGACTGATTCTTGCTCGTTCATAGAGTCATTAGCTTCCATTTGCCCAATTCTACTTTTTAACACATTGTTTTCTTCTATTAGATTTTGTACCTCCTTCCGCATTTGGCCAATTGTATTATTTAGGGACTTGTTTTCTTCAGTGTACTTTTTTCCAGTTTGCCAATTGTATTTTTTAAGGACTTGTTTTCTACAGTTAATTTTTGTCCTTCCTTTTCCAAGCTATTGACTCTCTCTTGCATACTTCTCATTTCTTTTCCCATTTTTTCTTCCACCTCTCTCATTTGACTTTTAAAATCCTTCTTGAGCTCTTCTAAGAAGGCTTTTTGGGCTTCAGACCAGTTCATATTCCCTTTTGAGGTTTCAGATGTGGGTTTGTTGACAATGTTGTCCTCTTCAGAATTTCTGCCTTGATCTTCATTGTTCCCATAATAAGAATCTACCGTACATTTCTTTTTGGTCATAGTGTTTGCTTATTTCCTGGTCTTCAAAGAGATTGAGCTCTCCTGCTGGGGAGCAGAGGGCAGTGACCCAAGCTTCTTGTGTTTGGGAGCCTAGGGCCTGGTCACTGGCTTTGTGTGCTGGGGTCTCCGATGGTGGCAGTTGGAGGCTGTAGGGTTCTAGCAGCTTACCTGGTGTTGGGCTGGAATCAGCAACACTGGAACTCTAGGGGTAGGACTGCATAGTGTGGCCCCTGGAGATTTCCTGGTCACCCAGGCCCTTCCTTCCTTTTGCTTTCTTTAGCTCCTTTCAGATGGATGTTGCAGGATGTTTATCCACCTGGGGCCCCTTGGAGCACTGCTTCCCTTAGTTTTGCTGAGGCAGTGGCAGATGCGGTTGCTGTAGAATGCTGAGGCACTTGGTGGTTTTCCAAGCTGGTTTCCACAGGTCCCCCCTACTCTCACTGAGGCACTTGGGGGTCCTGGTGCTGGTGTTTGCCTGCTCCACCATCTGGGTTTCAGGATCTCCTCCTGGTATGCTGAGGTGAGGCTTTCTGCTAGCTTGCTGGGAGGCCTCCTGTTCTGTACTGCTCCCCTTCCCCCAAGGCAAGAGGGGCCTTTCCCATTAATCCCTCAAGCTACCTGGGCTACTGGACTGCTGCACCCCATCTTTCTTCTGGTTCAGCAGGTCCAGCTGGTCCAGGGTTTTTTCCTGGGCTGATATTTTCTGGGCTTTCAGAGGTTAATCTGGGATCTCTTTCAGGAAGTGATCAGGGAATTCTTTCAATGACTATTTCACCCTCTGGTTCTAGGACCTCAGGGATCTTTTCTTGGATGATTTCCTGAAAGATGCTGCCCAGGATCTTTTTTTCATAATGGTTTTCAGGTAAACCAATAATTTTTAATTTTTCTCTCCTGCATCTATTTTCCAGATCAGTTGTTTGACCAGTTATGTATTTTATGTTTTCTTCTATTTTTTCATTCTTTTGTTTCTGTTTGACTGATGCTTGATCTCTCATAGAGTCATTAGCTTCCACTTGCCCAATCCTAGTTTTTAAGGAATTGTTTTTTTTTAACTATTAGATTTAGTACCTCCTTTTCCATTTGTTCCATTTTTTAAGGAGCTGTTCAACTCTTCAGTGAGTACTGCAGCACCAGGAGATTTGGCTGCTGGAGAACACTGCTGCATGTGGTGGACTTCTGAGCTGGTGTCTACCAGTTCCCCTGCCTGTGCTGAGGCAATGTAGGAATTTTGGTTTTTGTGCTTGCCTGCTCCAACAGACTGGGGCTCAGAATCTCCCCCTGGCATGTTGAGGTAGAGCTTGCCAGTGGCTTGCTGGAACGCCTCCCATCTTGTACTGCTCCCCCTCCCCCAGAGCGAGAGAGGCCTTTCCCATTAATCCCCCAAGCTTCCTGGGCTACAAGAGTGTTGAACCCCATTTTTCTGCTGGTACAGCTGTTATAGGGTTTTTCCTAGGGTGATATTTTCTGGGCTTTCAGAGATCCATAAGGGATGGTGAGAGTGACTTACTTCTTACTCCTCCAGCTTGGCTGCTGAAACCCAACAGCCCCTGCTCTTAATGAGCTTAGAGGCCAATGTGGGATACAATATGAAAAAAAAAAGCTATTTAGAGAAAAGCTATACACAGGATAAATAAGAACTAATTAATGGGAAGAAGGCGAGAAAATTAAGGTAGATTGAGAAAGTGTTCATACAGAAGGTGGGATTTTAGTTAGGTCTTGAGGGCACCCAGAGGTGGAGATGAGGAAAGAGAACATGGGAGGCATGAGGGACAGCTAATGAAAATATCTGGAGTCTGGAGATGGAGTGTCTTGTTCAAAGAACAGTAAGGAGGCCACTTTGACTGGATTGCAAAACATATGGGGAATGGGGTATAAGGGATAAGAAGGCTGAATGGTAAGAAGGGGGTGAGGTTCTGAAGGGCTCTTCATGCCAAACCAGAGCATCCCATAACCATGGAGAGAAGACAATAGCAAGGAGAAGAGGGAGATAACAATGTCAAAGGCTACAGGTCCAGAAGGATGAGGACTAAGAAAAGGCTATTAGATTTGGCAAGTAAGAAATCATTAGTAACTGGAGAGAGCAGTTTCAGTTGAATGATGAAGTAGGGAGCCAGAATTCGAAGAGTCAAGAAGAGAGTGAGAGGAAAAGTAGTGGAGGCATCTACTGAGGATGACTTTCTCCAAGAGTTTAGCTGCAGAAGGCACGAGAGCTAAGGGATGGATGGATCAAATGAGGTTCTTTGAAGATGGAGGACCCATGAGCATGCTTGTAGTCCACAGTGAGGCAGCCAGTAGACAAGGAGAGATTGGAGATTAGGAATGTGGGGATAATAAGAGTTGGAGCAGTTTGCTGGATGATAACATGAGATGGGATCCCTTGTGCATGCAGAGGGGTTTGTCTTGGTGCGGGGAAGAGCCGCCTTATTATGTGAGAACTCTTTCTGTCCCCCTTCCATTTCAAAATACCTTATAACTGTTGAAGGTACCAGCATTCTCCCAGTCACCCAGGCCCACAACCTAAGTGTCATCCTTCACTCTCGACCTTCTCACCACCCCCAACCTGGCCAAGACCTCTCAATTTTACCTTTGGAACAACTCTCATATATGTCCCCTTATCTACTCTGACAGTGCTACCACCCTAGCCCGGGCCTTCCTCAATTCACACAATGGACTATTGAAACAGCCTCATGGCTGGGGTCTCTATCCCTAGTACATCCCCAGTCCACTCTGCCAGTCTGTCCTACACTCAGCTCTCAAAATCATCTTCCTAAAGCACAAGTCTGACCATGTGCCCTCCCCCATCCCTGCTTTTCTACTCAATCAAATCCAGTGACTCCCTATCAACTCAGGATCAAATATAAAATCCTCTCTGGCATTCAAAGCCTTTTATAAAGTACCCATGCTCACCTTTCCAGTTTCCTTACACCTTACACACTTCTCCCACACCTCCCCTCGCCTCTAGAATGTACTCTTCAGTTCAACAACACTGGCCTCCATGCTGTTCCTAGCACAACATCCTCCATCTTCCAAATCTAGGCATTTTCTTTCGGTAGCTGTCCTCTATACCTGAAACATTCTCCCTCCTCATCTCTGCCACTTGACTTCTCTGACTTTCTTCAAGTCTCACCTAAAATCTCACCATCTATAGGAAGCTTTTCCCTTTCCTGCAAATTTCTAGCACCTGCCTTATGTTGATTATTTCTAACATTTGCCCTATATGACTTGTTTCTGCATGCTTGCTTGACTGTTGACTCCCCTATATGTCTGTTAGCTCCTTGAGAGAGCCGGGTCTGTCTTACAGTTCTTCATATTTCCAGTGTAGCATAGAGCCTGGCACATAGAAAACAGCTTAAAAATGTCTATTGACTGAATGCAACCTGATTGGCTCCTGTTTCCCCTAATGTAGCTTCCTGGTCCCCAAAGACATAAAAAGTCCCACCAATGGGCAGTCAGGGGCCTCTCCAACTTAGTGGATTTCTGAAGGCCACTCAAGTCCTCATACTCTTCCCTGGCACCCTGCTCTGATAAACAGATGTGTTTATATGGAGAGGAGAGGGGCTGTGTCCAGAGAAGCTGTGTCACTATAGTGTTGTTGTATTTCTATGCTGTGTTCACTCAAAGTAAACCTGCTACTGTCCAGTGTTAACTGTTAGCTGTCCAATGACTTCCTAGTACCTCAGGTCATCCCCATATAACCCTCAGTTAAGAGACTGCTCGTGCTCAAGCCTCCTCTAATAACCTGGTACAAAACAGATACTCAGAGACTTCTGGATTGACTGACACTCCAAAGCAAGCCTCCCTGTTGACTGCAGGGCCTGCAGGGCCAAACTGTTTCTTGTTTGTCAGATTCAGAGAGAAGAAAAATCATAACAACAATTATATACATGAAAGAGTTGGGAGAATTGGCAACACCATTCCTAGGCTCAAAAAATTTGTGCAAGAACAGAGTTGATGATCAACAAAATCTGAGTTAGGCAGTTCCTTGTTTAGTAGATTTTAAGTCAAATTGCTTTAGAACATAAACCATTTGGTAAGCACCTACTGAATGTTCAGCATAATGTTAGACTGTGCAGAGGAGTGGTGGGGGTAAGAATGAATCAGGATGGAGATTAGGGGGAACAGCATCCCTGGGGCAAGTTTCAGAACTAGATGGGTTGGCTCTGTTCTTCTCCTTCCTATATCTCTTCATTGCCTTTGAATCAAGAAGGACAGTTCCACTAAATTAGACAGCCCTTTGGGATAATAACATTGAATATATGAACGTGGATTTGTGGAGCTCAGAAAATGGAAGTGGGGACTGGCAACGGGAGTATGTACTACAGCACTTAGTAGCACTTCTTTGCACATAGTAAGTGCTTAACAATTTTTTTTTCATTCATTCATTCATTCATTCATTCATTCATTCATTCATTCATAGCTGGCAGTACAGAGCTCTCCTTGAATAGATGATGGTTTGGGAGCTGTTATGTCATCAGTAGCCTCCACTAGTTTTTTTTTTCTGGAAAAAAATCTAAAAACAGTGTGAAACACACTATGGAAGTGCAAGTGGGATAAGAACATGAGAAGATGGAGTTGCCATGGCAACTCTCCATGACTATTTTGCAGATTATAGGAATAGTGCCTGGTCATTGTCCTTCAGGACATGCTCTGACTGCTTGAAGGGGTCTATTGACTGTCTTAGACAGTGGTGGGGATTGTCTTTGAAAGGCAGTTGGTGGCAGCCTGGGCCAGACAAGTCAATACTTCACCACCACCTTCCCTGATGCATGTCTCATTGCCACAGCTGCTTCCTTTATGTGCCTCCTTCTGCATACTATTCCTCAGTCAGCATCTATATTCCTCTTTCCCTAGCTCTCTCTCTGCCTGTCTCTGTCTCTGCATCTCTATGTCTGTCTTGGTTTTGTTCTCTGTCTCTCCATATACACAATTTGCAAAGTGCCTATGTGTGCGTAATGTGCATCTGTGGGTATCTCCCTATATTTTGTAGCCCCTGGTACTTTAGATCTGCTCCCACCTGGCAGTCCAGGACAAAGCTGGGAAGAAGTCCTCCCCTCTTCCTGGCCTAGGGGTCATAATGGAGGCTTGGTTAGGAGGTAGCCTGAGTTCCAGCAACTCAGGATTCCAGGTATCCTTGGCAACGACCAGTCACCATGGCAACCATTGATTGGGGATTTAGTGTCTGCTGGACACTAAATTTTGCCTCTAGAGAGATTATACTCCACCAACGCTAGGGTGGCTAACTTGATCTGCATTTTTACTGGAAAAGGTGTGAGACCTCCATCCTACTTCCTGCTCTTTGAAGGAGCCAGGGGCAAGCATCCTGGGGCCCAAGGGTTGGGCTTTTTGGCACAGGGTCTTCAATGCCTGCATATGCTTTCACATTTACATTGATTAAATGATTCACTGTATCAATAATTTGCAGTGATTGAGTCAGATCGGTTTGCATCAGTCACTCATACAATGGCATGGGGTTGGTTAAGCTCTCCTGGGCTTACATGGGTTCATTGGTGCTACCTGGTATGGGAAAATTCCTTTTTATTCAGCTATTACTAAAAGTCATTGGGAAGAGGGCCTCACTCCAGGATTAGAGAGACTACATTTGCACCCTAGACACCCCAGCCAGAGGTCAGATGGTGGGAGGAAGAGTTTGGTCTGAATTAGCTTTGAAGAATCAAAGATCCTAGGCAACTTTATCAATAGACATGACCTTACTTCCACTCCCTAATTGGGAAGATCTCTAGCACAAACTGTGTGACCTTAGGCAAACACTCTTCTAACAATGATATTCACTGTTCTGAAGACCCTCCCAGCTCTGTCTGTCTGTATGCCTTCTAGTGTGACCAGTCTATATATAGTCAGAGGTTCTCCTGGAGCAGTGACATTCTGGCTTCCAAGGGCACTTTCAGCTCCAGCATTCTGTGATGCTGATAGGATCCTCCCAACCCTGACCTTTTGTGTTCCAGGGTCCCTTCCAGCCCTGACATTCCATATTCTCTGATCCCTGGGTCCTTCCAGATCTCACATTCTATGATCTAAGGATGTTCCCAGCCCTGACATTCTGTGATCTATTATCTAAGTGTAACACCACCTTACAATCAAGAGCTCACTTTTAACCAGAACCTAGAAGTAATATAATGCCCCTTCTCAGTCCACATGGTTCCCACTTCTACAGCTTTAAGGAATTTCTTTTAGATGAAGCATTATGGGTTAGGAAAAAGTTGTAACATTCAGGCAGAGTTTGGGCTCTCTCCTTAAACTAAACTTTGTATCTATCTCTGTTTAACGCCTGGCCTATTTGTGGTTGAGGCAAAATCCAGGTTACTGGAAAGCTTTGTGTAACTAAAACTGAATTTATTGTTTCATTTAAGTTTTGGTTGAGTCTCCAGGATTTTCTAAGTAAATGATCTCATCCTCTACAAAGAGTGAAGATTTTGTTTCTTCTTTGTTTATGCTGATTCCCACATTTGGTCTTTCTTGTCTCATTGCTATTGCTAGCTTTTCTAGGATGATTTTGAATAGGACAGATGTTTCTGGTGTATAAATCCATATCCAGATAACCCACTTTCTTCCACCAAAACAAGAGGAAATGAGGGTTTCATCTTCTGGATAGCAGGCCTCACAAATACAGGGGTGCCAACAACAACTAAGATGCCCTAAAATCTCACAGTCACTTTATTACAATCGCTCATATGGGAAGGTGTCCATGGAATGTGCTTTCCCCAGAATCATTCATTTTTTCTCCAAGCACCTAACCTGCAACCAGGGGAACCAGCAGGGAGCGGGGAACTAGTTAGGAAATTATTCTGTCCTTGTTCATCCACCCTCAGA
>NW_020953664.1:0-4024 GCF_900497805.2 Vombatus ursinus
ATTTAGAGCATTTTTCATATGACTATAGTTGGCTTTAATTTCTTCATTTGAGAATTGCCTGTTCATATCCTTTGACCATTTATCAACTGGGGAATGACTTGTATTTTTATAAATTTGACTTAATTCTCTACATATTGTAGAAATGAGGCCCTTATCAGAGATACTGGTTGTAAAAATTCTTTCCCAATTTTCTACCTTCCTTCTAATCTTAGTTGCATTGGCTTTGTTTCTGCAAAAAAAAACTTTTCAATTTAATGTAATCAAAGTTACTGGATCAATTTTCCAGGTCAGTTTTTTTTTTTTTAACCAATGAAGTATTTTACATTTTCATCTATTTTTTTTCACTCTTTTATTTCTGTTTGACTGATTCTTGCTCGTTCATAGAGTCATTAGCTTCCATTTGCCCAATTCTACTTTTTAACACATTGTTTTCTTCTATTAGATTTTGTACCTCCTTCCGCATTTGGCCAATTGTATTATTTAGGGACTTGTTTTCTTCAGTGTACTTTTTTCCAGTTTGCCAATTGTATTTTTTAAGGACTTGTTTTCTACAGTTAATTTTTGTCCTTCCTTTTCCAAGCTATTGACTCTCTCTTGCATACTTCTCATTTCTTTTCCCATTTTTTCTTCCACCTCTCTCATTTGACTTTTAAAATCCTTCTTGAGCTCTTCTAAGAAGGCTTTTTGGGCTTCAGACCAGTTCATATTCCCTTTTGAGGTTTCAGATGTGGGTTTGTTGACAATGTTGTCCTCTTCAGAATTTCTGCCTTGATCTTCATTGTTCCCATAATAAGAATCTACCGTACATTTCTTTTTGGTCATAGTGTTTGCTTATTTCCTGGTCTTCAAAGAGATTGAGCTCTCCTGCTGGGGAGCAGAGGGCAGTGACCCAAGCTTCTTGTGTTTGGGAGCCTAGGGCCTGGTCACTGGCTTTGTGTGCTGGGGTCTCCGATGGTGGCAGTTGGAGGCTGTAGGGTTCTAGCAGCTTACCTGGTGTTGGGCTGGAATCAGCAACACTGGAACTCTAGGGGTAGGACTGCATAGTGTGGCCCCTGGAGATTTCCTGGTCACCCAGGCCCTTCCTTCCTTTTGCTTTCTTTAGCTCCTTTCAGATGGATGTTGCAGGATGTTTATCCACCTGGGGCCCCTTGGAGCACTGCTTCCCTTAGTTTTGCTGAGGCAGTGGCAGATGCGGTTGCTGTAGAATGCTGAGGCACTTGGTGGTTTTCCAAGCTGGTTTCCACAGGTCCCCCCTACTCTCACTGAGGCACTTGGGGGTCCTGGTGCTGGTGTTTGCCTGCTCCACCATCTGGGTTTCAGGATCTCCTCCTGGTATGCTGAGGTGAGGCTTTCTGCTAGCTTGCTGGGAGGCCTCCTGTTCTGTACTGCTCCCCTTCCCCCAAGGCAAGAGGGGCCTTTCCCATTAATCCCTCAAGCTACCTGGGCTACTGGACTGCTGCACCCCATCTTTCTTCTGGTTCAGCAGGTCCAGCTGGTCCAGGGTTTTTTCCTGGGCTGATATTTTCTGGGCTTTCAGAGGTTAATCTGGGATCTCTTTCAGGAAGTGATCAGGGAATTCTTTCAATGACTATTTCACCCTCTGGTTCTAGGACCTCAGGGATCTTTTCTTGGATGATTTCCTGAAAGATGCTGCCCAGGATCTTTTTTTCATAATGGTTTTCAGGTAAACCAATAATTTTTAATTTTTCTCTCCTGCATCTATTTTCCAGATCAGTTGTTTGACCAGTTAGGTATTTTATGTTTTCTTCTATTTTTTCATTCTTTTGTTTCTGTTTGACTGATGCTTGATCTCTCATAGAGTCATTAGCTTCCACTTGCCCAATCCTAGTTTTTAAGGAATTGTTTTTTTTTAACTATTAGATTTAGTACCTCCTTTTCCATTTGTTCCATTTTTTAAGGAGCTGTTCAACTCTTCAGTGAGTACTGCAGCACCAGGAGATTTGGCTGCTGGAGAACACTGCTGCATGTGGTGGACTTCTGAGCTGGTGTCTACCAGTTCCCCTGCCTGTGCTGAGGCAATGTAGGAATTTTGGTTTTTGTGCTTGCCTGCTCCAACAGACTGGGGCTCAGAATCTCCCCCTGGCATGTTGAGGTAGAGCTTGCCAGTGGCTTGCTGGAACGCCTCCCATCTTGTACTGCTCCCCCTCCCCCAGAGCGAGAGAGGCCTTTCCCATTAATCCCCCAAGCTTCCTGGGCTACAAGAGTGTTGAACCCCATTTTTCTGCTGGTACAGCTGTTATAGGGTTTTTCCTAGGGTGATATTTTCTGGGCTTTCAGAGATCCATAAGGGATGGTGAGAGTGACTTACTTCTTACTCCTCCAGCTTGGCTGCTGAAACCCAACAGCCCCTGCTCTTAATGAGCTTAGAGGCCAATGTGGGATACAATATGAAAAAAAAAAGCTATTTAGAGAAAAGCTATACACAGGATAAATAAGAACTAATTAATGGGAAGAAGGCGAGAAAATTAAGGTAGATTGAGAAAGTGTTCATACAGAAGGTGGGATTTTAGTTAGGTCTTGAGGGCACCCAGAGGTGGAGATGAGGAAAGAGAACATGGGAGGCATGAGGGACAGCTAATGAAAATATCTGGAGTCTGGAGATGGAGTGTCTTGTTCAAAGAACAGTAAGGAGGCCACTTTGACTGGATTGCAAAACATATGGGGAATGGGGTATAAGGGATAAGAAGGCTGAATGGTAAGAAGGGGGTGAGGTTCTGAAGGGCTCTTCATGCCAAACCAGAGCATCCCATAACCATGGAGAGAAGACAATAGCAAGGAGAAGAGGGAGATAACAATGTCAAAGGCTACAGGTCCAGAAGGATGAGGACTAAGAAAAGGCTATTAGATTTGGCAAGTAAGAAATCATTAGTAACTGGAGAGAGCAGTTTCAGTTGAATGATGAAGTAGGGAGCCAGAATTCGAAGAGTCAAGAAGAGAGTGAGAGGAAAAGTAGTGGAGGCATCTACTGAGGATGACTTTCTCCAAGAGTTTAGCTGCAGAAGGCACGAGAGCTAAGGGATGGATGGATCAAATGAGGTTCTTTGAAGATGGAGGACCCATGAGCATGCTTGTAGTCCACAGTGAGGCAGCCAGTAGACAAGGAGAGATTGGAGATTAGGAATGTGGGGATAATAAGAGTTGGAGCAGTTTGCTGGATGATAACATGAGATGGGATCCCTTGTGCATGCAGAGGGGTTTGTCTTGGTGCGGGGAAGAGCCGCCTTATTATGTGAGAACTCTTTCTGTCCCCCTTCCATTTCAAAATACCTTATAACTGTTGAAGGTACCAGCATTCTCCCAGTCACCCAGGCCCACAACCTAAGTGTCATCCTTCACTCTCGACCTTCTCACCACCCCCAACCTGGCCAAGACCTCTCAATTTTACCTTTGGAACAACTCTCATATATGTCCCCTTATCTACTCTGACAGTGCTACCACCCTAGCCCGGGCCTTCCTCAATTCACACAATGGACTATTGAAACAGCCTCATGGCTGGGGTCTCTATCCCTAGTACATCCCCAGTCCACTCTGCCAGTCTGTCCTACACTCAGCTCTCAAAATCATCTTCCTAAAGCACAAGTCTGACCATGTGCCCTCCCCCATCCCTGCTTTTCTACTCAATCAAATCCAGTGACTCCCTATCAACTCAGGATCAAATATAAAATCCTCTCTGGCATTCAAAGCCTTTCATAAAGTACCCATGCTCACCTTTCCAGTTTCCTTACACCTTACACACTTCTCCCACACCTCCCCTCGCCTCTAGAATGTACTCTTCAGTTCAACAACACTGGCCTCCATGCTGTTCCTAGCACAACATCCTCCATCTTCCAAATCTAGGCATTTTCTTTCGGTAGCTGTCCTCTATACCTGAAACATTCTCCCTCCTCATCTCTGCCACTTGACTTCTCTGACTTTCTTCAAGTCTCACCTAAAATCTCACCATCTATAGGAAGCTTTTCCCTTTCCTGCAAATTTCTAGCACCTGCCTTATGTTGATTATTTC
>NW_020953665.1:0-1756 GCF_900497805.2 Vombatus ursinus
TTCCCTTTCCTGCAAATTTCTAGCACCTGCCTTATGTTGATTATTTCTAACATTTGCCCTATATGACTTGTTTCTGCATGCTTGCTTGACTGTTGACTCCCCTATATGTCTGTTAGCTCCTTGAGAGAGCCGGGTCTGTCTTACAGTTCTTCATATTTCCAGTGTAGCATAGAGCCTGGCACATAGAAAACAGCTTAAAAATGTCTATTGACTGAATGCAACCTGATTGGCTCCTGTTTCCCCTAATGTAGCTTCCTGGTCCCCAAAGACATAAAAAGTCCCACCAATGGGCAGTCAGGGGCCTCTCCAACTTAGTGGATTTCTGAAGGCCACTCAAGTCCTCATACTCTTCCCTGGCACCCTGCTCTGATAAACAGATGTGTTTATATGGAGAGGAGAGGGGCTGTGTCCAGAGAAGCTGTGTCACTATAGCGTTGTTGTATTTCTATGCTGTGTTCACTCAAAGTAAACCTGCTACTGTCCAGTGTTAACCGTTAGCTGTCCAATGACTTCCTAGTACCTCAGGTCATCCCCATATAACCCTCAGTTAAGAGACTGCTCGTGCTCAAGCCTCCTCTAATAACCTGGTACAAAACAGATACTCAGAGACTTCTGGATTGACTGACACTCCAAAGCAAGCCTCCCTGTTGACTGCAGGGCCTGCAGGGCCAAACTGTTTCTTGTTTGTCAGATTCAGAGAGAAGAAAAATCATAACAACAATTATATACATGAAAGAGTTGGGAGAATTGGCAACACCATTCCTAGGCTCAAAAAATTTGTGCAAGAACAGAGTTGATGATCAACAAAATCTGAGTTAGGCAGTTCCTTGTTTAGTAGATTTTAAGTCAAATTGCTTTAGAACATAAACCATTTGGTAAGCACCTACTGAATGTTCAGCATAATGTTAGACTGTGCAGAGGAGTGGTGGGGGTAACAATGAATCAGGATGGAGATTAGGGGGAACAGCATCCCTGGGGCAAGTTTCAGAACTAGATGGGTTGGCTCTGTTCTTCTCCTTCCTATATCTCTTCATTGCCTTTGAATCAAGAAGGACAGTTCCACTAAATTAGACAGCCCTTTGGGATAATAACATTGAATATATGAACGTGGATTTGTGGAGCTCAGAAAATGGAAGTGGGGACTGGCAACGGGAGTATGTACTACAGCACTTAGTAGCACTTCTTTGCACATAGTAAGTGCTTAACAATTTTTTTTTCATTCATTCATTCATTCATTCATTCATTCATTCATTCATTCATAGCTGGCAGTACAGAGCTCTCCTTGAATAGATGATGGTTTGGGAGCTGTTATGTCATCAGTAGCCTCCACTAGTTTTTTTTTTCTGGAAAAAAATCTAAAAACAGTGTGAAACACACTATGGAAGTGCAAGTGGGATAAGAACATGAGAAGATGGAGTTGCCATGGCAACTCTCCATGACTATTTTGCAGATTATAGGAATAGTGCCTGGTCATTGTCCTTCAGGACATGCTCTGACTGCTTGAAGGGGTCTATTGACTGTCTTAGACAGTGGTGGGGATTGTCTTTGAAAGGCAGTTGGTGGCAGCCTGGGCCAGACAAGTCAATACTTCACCACCACCTTCCCTGATGCATGTCTCATTGCCACAGCTGCTTCCTTTATGTGCCTCCTTCTGCATACTATTCCTCAGTCAGCATCTATATTCCTCTTTCCCTAGCTCTCTCTCTGCCTGTCTCTGTCTCTGCATCTCTATGTCTGTCTTGGTTTTGTTCTCTGT
>NW_020953666.1:0-1307 GCF_900497805.2 Vombatus ursinus
TTCCCTTTCCTGCAAATTTCTAGCACCTGCCTTATGTTGATTATTTCCAACATTTGCCCTATATGGCTTTTTTCTTCATACTTATTTGACTGTTGACCCCCCTATATGTCTGTGAGCTCCTTGAGACAGCAGGGTTTGTCTTACACTTCTTCATATTTCCAGTGTAGCATAGAGCCTGGCACATAGAAAACAGCTTAAAAATGTCTATTGACTGAATGCAAATTGATTGGCCCCTCTTTCGCCTGATGTAGCTTCCTGGTCCCCAAAGGCATAAAAAGTCCAACCTATGGGCAGTCAGGGGCCTCTCCAACTTGGTGGATTTCTGAAGGCCACTCAAGTCCTCATACCCTTCCCTGGCTCTTCATTCATAGCTGGCAGTACAGAGCTCTCCTTGAATAGATGATGGTTTGGGAGCTGTTATTTAATCAGTAACATCCACTAGGTTTTTTTTCTGGAAAAAAATCTAAAAACAATGTCAAACACATCATGGAAGTGCAAGTGGGATAAGA
Source organism: Vombatus ursinus (assembly GCF_900497805.2). Taxonomy (NCBI): domain Eukaryota; kingdom Metazoa; phylum Chordata; class Mammalia; order Diprotodontia; family Vombatidae; genus Vombatus; species Vombatus ursinus. The sequence goes on from NW_020953666.1 coordinate 510, forward strand.
ACATGAGAAGATGGAGTTGCCATGGCAACCCTCTCCATGACTATTTTGCAGATTATAGGAATATTGCCTGGTCATTGTCCATCAGGACATGCTCTGACTGCTTGAGGGGGTCTGTTGGCTGTTTTAGAGAGTGGTGGGGATTGTCTTTGAAAGGCAGTTGGGGGGCAGCTAGGTGGCACAGTGGATAGAGCACCGGCCCTGAAGTCAAGAGGACATGAGTTCAAATCCAGCCTCAGACCAAACACTTGACACGTACTAGCTGTTGGACCTTGGGCAAGTCACTTAACCCCGATTGCTTCACTAAAAAAAAAAAAAAAAAAGGCAGTTGGTGGCAGCATGTGCCAGACAACTCTATACATCACCACCACCTTCCCTGATGCATGTCTCATTGCCACACCTGCTTCCTTTATGTGTCTCCTTCTGCATACTATTCTGCAGTCAGCATCTATAGTCCTCTTTCCCTAGCTGTCTCTGCCTGTCTCTGTCTCTGCATCTCTATGTCTGTCTTGATTTTGTTCTCCATTTCTCCATATATACAATTTACACAGTTCCTGTGTGTACGTAGTGTGCATTTGTGGGTATCTCCCTATATTTTGTAGCCCCTGGTGCTTTAGATCTGCTCCCAGCTGGCAGTCCAGGACAAAGCTGGGAAGAAGTCCTCCCCTCCACCTGACCTAGGGGTCATAATGGAGGCTTGGTTAGGAGGTAGCCTGAGTGCCAGCAACTCAGGATTCCAGGTATCCTTGGCAACGACCAGTCACCATGGCAACCATTGATTGGGGCTATCTCCTCCTGCCA
>NW_020953667.1:0-1022 GCF_900497805.2 Vombatus ursinus
CCAGCTCTGTCTGTCTGTATGCCTTCTAGTGTGACCAGTCTATATATAGTCAGAGGTTCTCCTGGAGCAGTGACATTCTGGCTTCCAAGGGCACTTTCAGCTCCAGCATTCTGTGATGCTGATAGGATCCTCCCAACCCTGACCTTTTGTGTTCCAGGGTCCCTTCCAGCCCTGACATTCCATATTCTCTGATCCCTGGGTCCTTCCAGATCTCACATTCTATGATCTAAGGATGTTCCCAGCCCTGACATTCTGTGATCTATTATCTAAGTGTAACACCACCTTACAATCAAGAGCTCACTTTTAACCAGAACCTAGAAGTAATATAGTGCCCCTTCTCAGTCCACATGGTTCCCATTTCTGCAGCTTTAAGGAATTTCTTTTAGATGAATCATTATGGGTTAGGAAAAAGTTGTAACATTCAGGCAGAGTTTGGGCTTCTGCTTAAACTAAACTTTGTATCTATCTCTGTTTAATGCCTGGCCTATTTGTGGTTGAGGCAAAATCCAGGTTACTGGAAAGCTTTGTGTAACTAAAACTGAATTTATTGTTTCATTTAAGTTTTGGTTGTCTCTCCAGGATTTTCTAAGTAAATGATCTTATCCTCTACAAGGAGCGACGATTTTGTTTCTTCTTTGTTTATGCTGATTTCCGTATTTGGTCTTTCTTGTCTCATTGCTATTGCTAGCTTTTCTAGAACGATATTGAACAGGACAGATGTTTCTGGTGTATAAATCCATATCCAGATAACCCACTTTTTTCCCACCAAAACAAGAGGAAATGAGGGTTTCATCTTCTTGATGGCAGGCCCCACAAATACAGGGGCGCCAGCAACAACTAAGATGCCCTAAAACCTCACAGTCACTTTATTACAATCGCTCATATGGGAAGGTGTCCATGGAATGTGCTTTCCCCAGAATCATTCATTTTTTCTCCAAGCACCTAACCTGCAACCAGGGGAACCAGCAGGGAGCAGGGAACTAGTTAGGAAATTATTCTGTCCTTGTTCATCCACCCTCAGA
>NW_020953668.1:0-7455 GCF_900497805.2 Vombatus ursinus
AAGTCAATTGGGTGTGATGCTCTGATTTCTCTCGGGCGTCCAGTTCATTTGGAGGTTCCACTGAGATCGCCCTTTGGGCCAGCTGCTTCGGCGTTGCTGGAAGGCCGGGGTGGGACGTGTTCAGGGGATGGCCACCGGGAAGATGTGCCCCGGCCCCGAACACTGACTTGTCCCGTGCGAACCAGCCCGCCCCGTATTCTTCCTCTAAATTTCTTAATTGGGCACCGAGCGCTCTGGTCTCAGTCTGATCAGTGAGTACTCAACGGAAGTAAGTGGCCTGGCTGGACGCAGCTGTAACGCCCTTACTGACCTCCACGGGACGCTGTGTGAGAGTCCTGATTATCTGCAGTCTGGAGCCACATGTTAATGTCTGGAGTGTTGCCTTAACTGTTTATGTCTGTCTTATATGTTTTATCCGTCTGTGATTGTCCTAATTGATTCGCCTCTTCCCGTCCGTGATGGGTCAGGGGCCGTCAAGCCCCACACCGGGGACCCCTCTCTCAGTTGTCCTACAGAATTTTAAACAGTTTTGGCGCATTGCCAAGGGATATGGGTTTCAGGTTACCAAAGAAAATTTGTCCACTTTTTGTCAACAAGAATGGCCTACATTTGGGGTTGGGTGGCCCCCGGAAGGGACATTTGACGTGACCATTACTGGGAGGGTCAGGAAGATTGCTTATGGGACCCCTGGCCATCCCGATCAGATCCCATATATAACTGCATGGATAGATTTTAAACCCCCATCAAAGCCACTCCGGGTTCAAGCTTTGTCCAAAGTCGGGGTGCACTCGGGGCCAACATCCGGTCAAAAGGTTCCCGGGACTACACAAGTAGGAGCCAAGGTCTTACCCCCTTCCGATCCTGACCCCCTGGACCCGGCTGAGCCCCGACCCCCACCATATCCTGTTCAGGGGTCGAGCCACCCCTCGGCCCCGCCTCTGACAAGTCCTCCTCATACTCGAACAGGGACGCCTTACGGCTCCTCCGGGTCCAGGTTTTCCCCCGACTCCACTGTATCTGCCTTTCCCCTGCGACAGGTCCCCACGACCCCCGGGGAGTCGGGGAGACCCTTCATGGTCTATGTCCCCTTTTCAACCAGTGATTTATACAATTGGAAACAACAGAATCCGTCCTTTTCGGACAAGCCCCAAAGTCTGATTTCCCTTTTGGAGACAGTCTTCTATACACATCAGCCTACTTGGGATGACTGTCAGCAGCTCCTGCGGGTTCTTTTCACCACTGAGGAGCGCGATAAGATCATATTGGAAGCCAGGAAAAGGGTTATGGACCCCGACGGCCGCCCCTCAACTGATCCGGGCCGCCGGAATCATGTTTTTCCCGAAAGTCGCCCTGACTGGGACCCAAATTCTGATCGGGGGCTTTGGACAGGTATCGCCAGTTACTGTTAGGGGGGGTTAAGGGCAGCAGCGTGGAAACCCACCAATATGTCTAAGGTTAGTGAGATCAGGCAAGGGAAAAGTGAATCTCCAGCTGCTTATTTGGAAAGATTGTATGAGGCCTACCGCACTTACACCCCCATTGACCCTGAGGATCCTAACAACCGGAGAGCAGTGGTGATAGACTTCGTGTCTAATTCGGCTCCTGACATCCGGCGAAAACTGCAAAAATTGGATGGATTCAAGGGTAAGACTCTTACTGAACTCATGGAAGTAGCCAAGCAGGTTTATGACTCCCGGGAGGAACTGCAAGAAAAACAGGCACGCTCCATGACACGGGCAGTCGTGGCAGCTCTGGCACAAATCCCGGGGGACAGGCAAAGCGGGAAAGGGGGAAGGCCTGGTCCCCGGCCTCGAGGGAGAAATACGGGCAGGCCCCCCCTAGGCCGAGACCAATGTGCATATTGCAAAGCTACTGGCCACTGGAAGTCTGAATGCCCAAATCGGCAGCAAAAGACTAAACCAGAACCGGTCCTAACCTTGGACATGGATGATTAGGGGTGCCCTGGCTCCAAGTCTACTATGACCCTGGACCCCCTGGAGCCAAGGGTGACACTCACTGTTGGGGGTCGGCCAATCTCTTTCCTCGTAGACTCAGGGGCGGCTGCATCAGTTCTGAACTCTCCACTAGGTCCCCTGTCCTCCTCTAAAATACAGGTCCAGGGGGCTACAGGCCGTATCCAAGCAGTGCCTTTCACCACTGCCCATGAGGTCCGGCTAGGGGAAGGCTCGGTGTCTCACTCTTTTCTGGTCATGCCCGACTGTCCCTACCCCCTCCTGGGTCGAGACCTCTTGCATAAACTCCAAGCTGTAATTTCTTTTAAGGGACCTACTCCCACCCTGGGGGTCAGTGTGCCCCAGCTCGTCTTGACCTGCCCCTCTCCGAGGAGTCCCGCCTCCTTTCTCCCGGGCGGCCGTCAGTTGATGCCCCGTCCCCACTGCTGAGTCAGTACAGGAGTTTAGTGCCAGGAGTGTGGGCTGAGTTAAACCCTTTTGGGCTAGCTGCCCACCAGGCCCCTGTGGTGGTCCAACTCCTGTCTACTGCTACTCCTGTGCGGGTCCAACAGTATCAGGTATCCCGGCCTGCTCTTCTGGGAATCAAACCCCATATCGACCAACTTCTTCAGGCTGGCATACTACGACCATGTCAAAGTCCTTGGAACACTCCCCTGTTGCCGGTCCGTAAGCCCGGATCCGGAGATTTTCACCCAGTCCAGGACTTGCGGGAGGTGAATGCCAGGGTGGAGACGGTCCATCCCACTGTGCCTAATCCGTATACCTTGTTGTCCTCTTTGACTCCAACCCGCACATGGTACACTGTCTTGGACTTGAAGGACGCTTTCTTTTCCATCCCGCTGGCCCCTATCAGCCAGCCTATATTCGCTTTCACATGGACCGACCCCTCAACCGGAACGTCCTCCCAACTAACCTGGACTCGATTGCCTCAAGGGTACAAGAACTCTCCTACTCTTTTTGGCTCAGCCCTGGCCTCGGACCTAGCCAAGTTTCGTGTGTCCTACCGCGAGGTCACACTCCTCCAGTATGTGGATGACCTGTTGTTGGCTGCTTCATCCGAGACGACCTGCCGAGATGCTACGCTGCACCTCCTGCAGCTATTGGACAAGTCGGGCTATCGGGTTTCGGGTAAGAAAGCCCAGCTGTGCTTACAATCTGTTATCTATCTAGGATTCACCCTGCAGTCCGGACAAAGGCTGCTTTCGCGGGAACATGTGTCAGCTATCCTGGGCATGCCGGCCCCAGCAACCTGCCGCAGGCTCCGCGAATTTTTGGGAATGGCCGGGTACTGCCGACTGTGGATCTTAGGATTTGCGGAAATCGCTAAACCACTGTATGAGGCACTGTCAGGTGAGCCTGCCAAGTTCCTGTGGGGACCAAGGCAGGAGGAGGCTTTTAACAAACTGCGCGGAGCGTTAGCTAGCACCCCCGCTCTTGCCCTGCCAGACCTGACTAAGCCGTTCCGCCTCTATGTCTCAGAATCTCAGGCAGTGGCCAAGGGAGTGCTAACCCAGCCTTTGGGGCCCTGGAATCACCCAGTGGCCTATCTTTCCAAGCAGCTTGACTCGGTCGCTGCTGGGTGGCCTACATGTCTTCGAACCGTCGCGGCTGTCGCGACCCTGGTCAGGGAGGCAACAAAGCTGACCTTCGGCCAGCCCCTTGAGATTTCTGCATCTCACCACCTGGAGCAGTTGCTGCACACCCCTCCCACTCGGTGGATCTCTAATTCTCGTCTGCCTCACTACCAGTCCCTCCTGTTAGATCCAACCCGCATAACCTTCTCTGCGCCCGTGACCTTGAACCCCGCTACGCTGCTTCCCAACTCCCCGCCGGCATCACCGCTGCATGATTGCCTGGACGTCCTTGACGCCATCCACACCTCCCGGCCCGGCCTTACCAATGTACCTATGACCAGCCCTGACATGATCCTCTTCACAGATGGCAGCAGCTTCATGGAGGATGGGATTCGGAGGGCCGGGGCCGCAGTGGTGACCCTGACCGAGACCCTCTGGGACGCAGCCCTGCCACCTGGTTCTTCTGCCCAGCGGGCAGAGCTGGTTGCCTTGACGCAGGCACTCCGGCTCGCGAAGGGCAAGAGAGTCAATATCTACACTGACAGCAGGTATGCATTCGCGACTGTCCATGTTCAGATTCGTGTACCAGCAGCGCGGCCTGCTAACCTCAGCAGGGAAAGAGATCAGGAATAAGAGGCAGATTCAGGATCTCCTGGATGCTGTCTGGCTTCCCAAAGAGGTGGCAGTCATCCATGTCCCAGCTCACACCCGTGGGACGGACCCCCAGTCGCAGGGAAATGCAGCCGCAGATAGAGCCGCCCGTGCGGCCGCAAGAAGGACGCCTCTCCCTGCCTTCGCTGTCCAGACGGAAAATTTGTTGCCCACACGACCTTCTTACCAGTCCGGCGATCCGGATGGCGTGCCTGAAAAGGGGGGATGGAGAAGACACCCAAACGGTCTGTTAATCCTGCCCAAAGCCCTCCTGCCCCCTCTATTGATGACCCTCCATGACCTCACCCATCTAGGCGGAACCAGGCTCTATGACCTGGTGAGTAGGCATTTCTACAGCCCAGGGATGAAACAGGCAGCTGAGGAGGCGGCCAGGAGATGCAGTACATGTGCAAAGATCAACCCCCGGCCGGCGACGAGGGTGCCGGCTGATAGACCACGGGGGACCTTCCCCGGGGATCACTGGGAAGTTGATTTCACCGATATGGGACCTGGACAGGGGGGTACCGATTCCTCCTTGTATTCATAGACACGTTCTCCGGGTGGCCAGAAGCGTTCCCAGTAAAAGCCGAAACCGCCACGGTAGTTGCAAAAAAACTGTTCTTTGAAATCATTCCCAGATTCGGCTTGCCAGCTTCAATAGGGTCCGACAATGGGCCGTCATTCGTATCTGCAACAATTCAGAATTTATCCAAGATGCTGGGACTGAAGTGGAAGCTACATTGTGCGTACCGGCCTCAGAGTTCAGGGCAAGTAGAAAGGATGAATAGGACTTTGAAGGAGCACATTGCTAAGCTCAAACTGGAAACTGGCGATAACTGGGTTAGCCTCCTCCCTTTCGCTCTCCTTCGGGCTAGGTGTACTCCTAACTCTTCCACTCTCTCTCTCTCCCCGTACGAGATTCTTTATGGGGCGCCCCCACCTGTCCTACCAAAGGTAACGGGGGCGACCCCAGCCCCGGATTTTACTAACCCCACTCTTCTTAAGTCCTTTCAGGCACTCCGGGAGGTCCAAGACGCGGTACGATCGGCCCTGAAGGCTGCGGGGAGAAGTTCGGATCCTGCCGCTACCTCGGAGGCCTTGACACCTGGAGACTGGGTCCTCACCCGCAAACTGCCTGCCAGATCGGCTCTGGAACCGCGGTGGACTGGGCCCTACCAAGTGATCCTCTGCAACCCATCGGCCGTGAAAGTCGCGGGTCGAAAGGCTTGGATACATCGGTCACACGTCAAGAAGACTCCGGCGCCTGAGCCCGCGAAATGGAAAGCAGAGGCGGTGTCGGATCTAAGGCTCCAGCTTTCCAAAACTTGATTCTTTCGCTTCTCCTGTTTGCTTATAAGGAATATCCCGCAGTCTGTAACCCCTACTGCCCCAAGCCACATAGGTGGATTCTATCCCGCACCAATGATGGCACCATCATACAGACCTTAACTTGCTATGGCCCGCCTACCTTCAGGTTTGACCTCTGTGCCCTCTTAGGATCGGGATGGAATAGAGATAGGCACCTGCAGGACCCTGTGACGGGAGGGGGCAGGCACTGCCCTACTATTCCCATACCAGCCACCCAACATGGAGCAGGACAAGGTGAATATAATATCAGGGGCATCCAGTTCTATGCCTGTCCTGCTACCGGAAGCCCCTCTTGCCGTGGAGGCGGCAGTTTCCACTGCGCAGAATGGGGGTGTGAGACAGTGGCAGACTGGATTCCTGGGGGTGGAAAAGACCCGCTCATCACTTTGGAAAGACAGCCACCTCTCCCGTATTCCTGCTGGCCTGGAAAATGCAACCCCATGATCTTAACGGTCAAACAGTACGCGGATGATTCATGGAATCTTGGGCATTCATGGGGGTTGAGGTTGTATATGACTGGATGGGACAACGGTGTCCTTTTTACAATACAAAAGGTCGCCCTACCCGTTCAGCCCCTTCCCATAGGCCCCAACCCTGTCCTCAACCCACGGGCCAAGATAGATCTGATTCCGTCTGCTGAGCCCTCTGCTACACCAGGGTTGGCGACTCTGAAAACACCCGGTGCCCCTGGGGCCTCCATACTTGACACCCTTACTGCGGTCCATGCATTCTTGAATTCCTCCGACCCCAATGTCACTACTGCCTGCTGGCTGTGTCTAAACCCGGCTCCCCCATACTTTGTGGGGGTTGCTTTGGAGTTAAACAGTTCATTTCTGGGGAACTTGTCCATGCAGAACCCCTCCTCCACAGCAATCCCCACCCGCTGTAACCCAAATAGGCCTAAATTGACGTTGGATGACATCCAGGGCACAGGGACGTGCTTGCTTGGACCTGACTACCCGTTGAGAGCTTCCCCATTTAATTCAACCTGCACTTCTGTTATCTTAGTCACACCCTTGTCCAATAGGCCCGGCTTCCTGATAACCACCCCACCCGAGACTTGGTTCGCCTGCACTCTGGGCCTCACCACCTGTATACAAGATCACCACTTCCTCAGCCCCACTGAGATCTGTGTGATAGTTAGGGTGTTCCCACAAGTGTATGTGTATTCCGAGGAGGGGGCCACTGAACACTTTGGCCTACGCCGCTCCAGAAGGGCAGCCCCTATCTTAGTGCCCTTGCTGGTGGGGCTCGGGTGGCCGGGTCTGCAGCCGTGGGAGCAACCGCCCTAGTGCAGGGAAAGGCAGATTATGCGGCCCTCAGTACCCAGGTGGATAAGGACCTACGAGCTCTGGAGGGACTAGTCTCCCACCTGGAGACTTCCCTGGATTCCCTAGCAGAAGTGGTACTTCAGAACCGCCGCGCCCTTGACCTGTTATTCCTGAAACAAGGGGGGTTGTGTATGGCCCTGGGAGAGACCTGTTGTTTCTATACCAATCGTTCAGGTGTCATCCGGGAGTCCCTGCAGGCATTAAGGCAGCGGTTAGATGATAGGGACCGAGCCCGAGCCCGCAGCTCCTCCTGGTACCAGGACTTGTATAACTGGTCCCCCTGGCTCACCACTCTACTCTCTGCTATAATGGTCCCCTTGGTTCTTCTCCTCCTAGGATTATTGGTCGCCCCTTGCATCATGAATTGTCTCTCCCGCTACATCCAGCAGCGTATACAGTCTCTGAAACTGTTTGTCCTACGCAAATCCTATACACCCCTGGATTTGGAAGAGTCAGCGCCCCTGGACTCTGTTGAGTCCTCTGTATAACTTGCTCTTGAAAAGGGGGGGAATGTGATAGACCCTCCGTTAGGGACCCAGGGGCACCACGCCCCGGGGC
>NW_020953669.1:0-2165 GCF_900497805.2 Vombatus ursinus
AGTTCAAGAGCAATAGTTTCAGGGTTATTAATCATATCATTAATCATGCTAGCAGATAATTAATAAAATAGGTCAGCGGCACTCTCAAATGCCCGTAGGTGCAGGCTCACAGCTTATATGCCCTTGGTAGAGTGGGTGTTCCTGAGGGTGGCAGTCAACTCTGACTGGTTAACAATTAATGAGAAGTGGACTTTAGGGGCAGCTAGGTGGCGCAATGGATACAGCACCTGCCCTGGAGTCAGGAGGACCTGAATTCAAATGTGGTCTCAGACCAGACACTTGACACTTACCAGCTGTGTGACCCTGGGCAAGTCACTTAACCCCAACTGCCTTGCCAAAAAAAGAAAAAGAAAAAAAGAAATGGACTTTACAAAGAGAGGTAGGCTCACTCCAAAGTGGGACTAGGAGAATCACATCACGTCAGTCTTGGACAATGGCATTATCTCTAAACCCAGACCACCCCTAGCCTCGGGTAATCTAGACAAAGGATCTACCTCCACTCTTATTGGCTTAAGTGGAACACAATGGGAAGGAATTCAATCTAGATAAGATGATCTAGGTGGGGTAAGTTTTTTAGCTAGATCAGTAATGTCCTTCAAAGGCTGGGCATCAAACAAGGAAAGAAGACAGGGAAAAAAGCCTGGATCTCCACAATATTAAATATTGGTTATTAATATAAGAAAGAATCATTTCATTTTTTTACAGATGAAGAATGGGTGCTCATAGAGTCTAAATTCTTGCACAAAGCCACACTAGCAGTGCCCAGTGTAGGGTCCAAACGCAGGTTTACATCCTAGGTGTTGCCCTCAACCCTTGACTCTTTAATCATCAATCAAGTCCTGGCGTTTTTTCCTTTGTAACATCTTTCTTATGTGCTCCCTTCTCTCTTGGGCTACTACCTAGTGCTACTACCTTGGGCCCTATCCTTATCACCTCATGCCTGGGCTATTGCAGAAGCCTTTTGATTGATTCTCTGTGCCAGAAGTCTGTCCCTGATCCAGTCCATCCCCTTCTTAGCTGTTAAACTGATCCTCTGTCTAAGGTTTGGTTTTGTAAGCCGCCCCCTCCCCCCCATCAATAAACTCCAGTGGTTTCCTATTCCAGAATCAAATATAAAATACTATTAGGTTTTCTAAACCTTTCCTGACCTGGTTACCTCCCACCTTTCCAGTCTTTCTGCACCATTTTAACACACCAACAATCTGTCTCCTGACTCCAAGCATTTCTAGTAGCTGTCCCCCATGTTTGGAACTCTTTCATTGCTCCTCCACATCTCCTGGCTTCCCTGACGTCCTTCAGCTTTCACCTAAAATCTCATCTCCATTCAGCAAGAAGTTTTACCCAATCCCCTTTAATCCTAGAACTGATTCTGCTGATTAAGTCCTATTTATCCTGTCTATATGTTGTCTGTACATAGTTGGTTGCCTGTTGTCTCCACTGGCTGAGCTTCTTGAGAGCAAAGGTTGATTTTCCCTTTCTGCTCCAAATGTTATATCTGCACCACTTAGCACAGTGCTGGGCACACATAAGATGCTTAGAAGATGCTTATTGATTTACCTTGAATAATAGCAAATGAGTGAGAATGTGAATGGAAGGTTTTGAGGCTTGGCTAAAAATAAGCCAGAATTCTTAGTAAAACCAGTTTGTGCTTCTCCAATGTGAACTTGATTGGGAATGTCAAGTAATCCCACTTGTTTATCTCCCTTACATGCACACCCAAATCCCTTAACAGGATTACTCTCAGCCTAAATGGGAGAATGTAATGTGTGAATAAGATAGGGCCTGGGATGGGTGAGGGGGCTGAAGGGGAGGCAACTGAGCTCAGTCTTCACTGGAGAGCAATCACTGCTCTGACCTAGGGTTTTGTGGGGGAAGCAGCTGTGTCCTTGAGCTACAGCAGCCAAACTTCCCCCAGAGGTTTCTGCTCAGGTCTGGAGCACTATTAGAGGCCAGCTATCATGTTGTTGATAGCAATACAGTCCAGCATCTTTAGCCTCTACACTGCTCATTGTGATACTGTTGTCTGTCCCAGATCCACTGCCCCTGAACAGGCAGGAACTCCAGAATGCAGGATAGTAGCAGCATAGATCAGGAGCTTGGGAGACTGTCCTGGTGGCTGTTGGTACCAGGTTAAATTATTTCTAATAATCTGATTGGCTCTGCAG
>NW_020953670.1:0-8577 GCF_900497805.2 Vombatus ursinus
GACAGGGGCTATTATTATCCCCATTTCACAGTTGAGGAAACTGAAGCAAACAGAGGTTCAATGACTTGCCCAAGGTCACACAAATAGCCTAATGCTCTATCCACTGTGCCAACAAGTTGCCTCTAAGACAACATAGTAATGTCTGAAGAAATTCTTTCCCTATGAAGGTTAGTTTACATATAAATATTATTTTAAAAAAGCAATATATGCAATTGAACTTTCAGCACATTTACTATTCACCATTTTATGCCTTGAGGGAAGGAGCTGTCTTTTGCCTCTTTTTGTATCCCCAGCACTTAGAAGAGTGCCTGGCACTTATTAAATGCTTAATAAATATTTGTTAATCAACTGATTTTTAACCACTAGAAAAGCAAATTGTTTATATCAAAATTAGTTATTTTCAGTGATTGGTTCTATGGTGAAACTTTTAAAAATAATTTTTCTCCCTCCACAAATGAATGTACAAAATTCTCCTACCATTTTGTACTCCGTGTGTGTGAATAATTATTTTCATTTTATTCTTCTATTAAATCAAAATGCAGACATATGTTTGACGTGGAATCAGGTTTTATACTGTGTCTAGTGTTCAGCCAAATATCGTAGGGCTTTGTTCAAAATAAAAGGTCCAGCACTGAAATTTAATTGCATATGTGTACCATATCATGCTAAACATATACTGATTTATTACTTAACTTATTGTAATGTTATTTGTGTTCAACAAGTTAAAGAACAAAGAAATTTCTCATCAAATCTGACAGAGAGTATTAAGCATTGGGGTTCTTACAGAAGTACTTCTTTTAATGTTTCTAGAATGTCTTACATAGAGTAGCTGTAATAATTAAAGTTTTAGAAACTTGTGTTTAGATTTTTCAAAATTATATGTTGGTAATTTTTTTAAATTTGTAATTGAATAGTGTGCATTTTTCTTATGAGTTTTGGGGGCGAAAGTTATTTTAATTATTTAAGGCATGCACACATGCACAAACACACACACACACACACACACACTTTGAACCTGGTCTGTAGGAGTTCAGAATATGAGCTTCAATTTTGGGGAGGCAACACATTTTGACTGCAAATAACACAAGTAACAAGCATGTTTCCTTTCCAAATTTCATCCTGTTAGGTTTAATTGGAAATTCTGGCCTGCTGAGACATTTTTGAATCTTGAATAGATCGCTCGGTGTATTAGTTGTCCCGCCTGAATTTTTTTTCCATCTGGGGAGTTGATAAGGATGACAGTATGTGTTTGTGATAAATCGGTTGAATTCCACAATAATTTATTAGACCACTACTTAAATTAAGGGCCAGTGTAGGATCTGGGTATACCAAGGCTAAAAGAATATTATGTCTGTCCATGAGGAAACAAATCTATTGGGTGAAAATAAATATATGCATATAAGTGACCATAAATATAGAGATAGTAAATAAAACTTGGTTTTGTATTGTGGGGGAGATACAGCAGGTAGGGGCTCAGGAGAGACTGCCATCCAAGGTGACAATGAGCCAACTTGAATCTTTCTTGAATCTAAGTCTTCAAAAAATTCTGGCTCTGCCACATTGGGCTCTTCACTGTCTTTCTCTGCATCTTGCCCTCAAGAAAGCAGGAAGGCTCTACTTTAACCTTGGCAAATGATTACTATAACATTTCCCCACTTACCATTGAACCAGAACCATAAGAGTATGTGTCCTCAAAGCTAAGAAGCAGAGAGAGACAAGATTAGATGGAGTTTGTGGCAATAGGTAAATTGAAAGCTCTGAGTAGATTTAAAAAAAAAAGGGCAGTAATATTCATGATAATAAGATCATTTATAATTTACAAATTACAATCCTGACAAAGGTCCTGAGAATTAGAGCATTTCTTATATAGTTATTGGGATTTTACAAATAAGGAAATCCATGTTCAACCAGGATAAATGACTTGCCTACATTTTCACAGTGGCCTCCAATTCAATCTCAGATATTCTAACGCCAAATTCAGGGATCTTTCATTACCCCACTTTATGGAAATTTTTTCCCTATCCTATCTCTTTTTCAAGTTCAGCATCATATTTGATCTGCACCAAAACCTTTTGATTGTATTCAGGTCTGAGATTATTACACCCACTTGAAAAATGAATGCCCGGAGACTCAGAGATGTTCAGTGATTTGGCCAATATCACTCATCTAGGAGATGTCAGAAGGAGGACTAACATCCTGCTTTTGTCAATGGCCTTGCCCAGGTACCTTTCTATCTCATTTTACTAACAACAAGCTAAGAAGGACACAGTGCCCGTGAGAAAATGGTTCTTTCCCCATGGTCACAGCAGAGTTTAATGGCTTGTTTTGTTCATGAGTTGGCAGCAGAGCTGCCAGGTGTCTCTGAGGGAGCACCATCTCCCAAGGGTTGCAGAGCTCCCAGGTCTGCATAAAGTCCCAGGCTCTTCCCTGACTCTAGCTATCAGCACTGAAACGTTCCACTGCAGGGCTCAGTGCTGCGGTACCATCTTATGGGTCCCCTGAGTCGTTCACTCATCCATGCAGTTCCTTTCCTGTTTGCTGAGGCTGAGCTGAATGGAGGCTAGTGGGCAGTGCTAACTCTACTGCCATCCATGCCACAGCCATTGCCAGAAGTGACCTCTCTGCCTCTAGGAACCTTTCAACTCTTTGCCCTAGCGACTAGTGCAGAGTTTCTGCAATAGAATTACATACTTCCCAGGCTTGGGACTTCAAGGCCACACCTTGAATATAAAGCTATTGGCTAATTATCCTCTTTGGAATCCTGGCCCTCTTTCTCCATATCAAGCCAGCTAGGCTGCAGGATATCCAATCCGAGATTGTAGTGCTCGTGTAGACAGTCACATGGTATATTGGAAACATTGCTGGACCTGGAGGCAGGAAGACCTGCATGAAAGCCTCTGTCTCAGATATTAACTCATTCTTTCCCCATGGGTAAGTCACTTGACTTCCATTACCTTGTCCATAAACTGTGCAAAATTACACTTTGTGGTACTTGTCTCATAGGGTTGTCTTAGGGCTCAAATGAGATCATGGATGGAAATTGTGTTCAAACATCAAAGTTCTCTGTGAATACCATCTACCATCTTCTACTTGCAGTTGTTCAAGCTCATGATCATTCAGAAACTGAATAAGCACCTTGAGATATGGGCAACTGTGTAATCCTAATGAACACTTAATTAAATAATATTGATTAAGGGTATGCTATGTGCAGGGCACTGTATTAAATTCTTGAGGGAGTGGCTTGATAACAAAGTTTAGCTGAGTATAGTCCCACATTTATACACACGAAGTGTTGGATTCAATTGATGCAATGGAATAACAAAAATAAAGCACTTCAACATTTGCAAAGTGCTTTATGACAATTTTCTCATTTGAATCTCCCCCAAACTGTGTGAGATAAATGCTATTATTATTACGCCCCTTTTACAGGTTAAATAACTGGAGGCTGTGACTTAAATGCCTTGTCCAGATATATACAATTAACAAGGGTCTGAGGTGGGATTGAAATCCACAACTTCTTGTCTCAGAGATCAAAGTCTTCTCCATTACACCACATTGCCATAGTGGTATTTTGTACTGTAGTAGCACCTCTATCCTATTTTGGCTATGTCTTCATGTTTTTTCATAGCACCGGCTTGTCCATTATCATGTAAAAGCCTAATACTTGTCACTGATCACAGTAACTCTCGTGTCTACAGAACTTGATTCTTGGTAAATACTATCCTCACATTCACTGGGTATGCTCTCTCTAGTCTTGGGAACTTAAGAGTGTCCAACCTTGAGAACGTCAGTTAGAAAGATTGTCATAGACTATGTCTACACATATTTGATTCGATGGTATCGACGGCCAAAATGGTTCAAAAATATCACGTATGAGACCAACATGACTATAGATCTTGACTCTAAGTGGGTTGTTTGTATTCTATTTAATACTGTTCCTGTTATGTTAAAGGAAAATCCTTGATTGTAATTAGTTGTAAAAATAAGCTTTTTTCATCCTCTAATAATCTATGAGATAAGGTTTTAATTATTTGCTTTGCCCTTATTTATAAGTTCTACATTAACCACATTAGAATAAAAAGTTATTTTACTGAAGTATTAGGAAGACCAATAAACATCTTCCAATTATACACATTAAAAGTATCGTATGATCATCAGTTTAGAGCTGGAAAGGATCTCAGAGATAATCTGGTCTAATATCTCTTCTTCACTGATGAACAAACTGAGGTCCATAGTATCCTAGGAGTAAATGAGCTCAATGGGATTTCTGATAGATAAATAGCACAGGTAGTAGCAGTCACGTTAGTAATTAAAATAACAACAGTAGACAACACTTAAGAAAAGCTTGAAGGTTTGCAAAGCTCTTCACAGAATTATCTCCTCTTCTCAGAACAATCCTATGATGCAGGGGCCATGAATTGTATCCTCTTTTGACATACGAGTTAACAGTGACTCTGAGGTGAGGTGACTTGTACATGGTCACAGTGACATTAAGATGAGCTAGGAGTCGAAATTTCCCATAAAATGAGAAATAAAACCTTTCTGTCTCTGTCTCTCCTTCCCTCTATAATATATGTATATATATATGTGTGTGTGAGTGTATATATATATGTATATATGTATTTGTGTATACACACAATGTGCGTGTGAGTGTGCATATGCACATGTGAGTATACATGTATATATGTGTGTGCATAAAGTGTACAAACCAAATAACCCGTGCAGATTATGGCAATTCTCATGCTTATATCATTCAATTTTTGGCAATATATAGGTAACAAGTGGTCCACTACCCCTTCCTACAAGATTTCAGGTGAAGAAATAATCCAGTATAACTTAGAGCAGTGCCTCGCACATCTGTAAAACATTATTTTTGGAACATTTTTCTTATGTTAAACCTAATTTTGTGTCTTCTTTGATTTCTCATCTTTTCTCCTGGTTCTTCCCTTTGGTACCAATTAAACAAACCAAATCCTTCCTCCTTATGTCAGGCGTTCAGATACTTGAAGACAACCTTAATCCCAAGCCTCTCTAGGCTAAATACCCTCAGTTCCTTCCACCAATACTAACATAGCCAGACTTCACAGTCCTTCTCCATGCTGGCTGAACTCCTCTGGAAACTCTCTAACCTGTCAATGTCCTTCCTAAAGTGTGGAACCCAGGACTGAACACGTTGCTCCAAATGCAGAATGGGGACAACTACCTCTGTATGCCTTGGTACTGTGCCTCTCCATTCAGACTAAGGTCAGATTGGCTTTCTTGTTCATCATGTATGTCACAAAGTTATGGTGAGGATCGAATGATTCAACTTTTTTAAAGTAGTTTTCAAACTTTAAAAATGCAGCCTTATTGGAGTAGAGAGAGCACTGGGACTGGAGTCAGGAAGTCCTGAGTTCAACTCCAACCTTAAGCACTTATTGTGTGACCCTGAGCCCCTCAGTTTCCTCCATTTTCAAATGGGGATAATAACAGCATCTATATTGCAGGGTTGCTGTGAAAATCAAATGAGATAATAAAGTGTTCAGCACATTGTCTGGCACATAATAGATGCTATATAAATGTTTTTTTTTTCTCCTCTCCACTAATATAGGTTTAATTCCTTTTATCTTTAGTATCAATTCCCTGTTACTTATAATTGTTTCATTTTTCTCATTTCAAAGATCATTCTCTATCAGAGAAAATAGAAATAGAAATCAAACTGAGCATCTCTGCCTCTGCTTTTTTCTCATTGTACTTGTCTTATTACCATTAAGAATCAGTCCAGTTCCTTATCTGATTATCCCTTGCTTCCCTAAATGGCCAGTTTAAAACCTTTTTTGTAGTCTTTGACTTTCTGGGCTTCCCTCATTCTGAATCCTGGCGCTCCTCTGACACTTACTACAAGAAAGGATTTGCTTTTGCATTCTTCCTTGGTTACCTCTCCTCTTTTCTGCAGTTTTTTTCATATCCAAGTCTTTCAGATTGTCAATTTTTCTTACTATATCTTTAAACTTTCATTCTGGAGATCTTTCTTTCCCTTCAGTTTTAAACTACCTGTAGAATTATCCCTAAGATGCTATTTTATCCTTCATTTGGAATTCCTGGAATTGACTCTTCCCAGACCTAATGTGCATGTCTGCAAAATTGCTAGTTTTCCTTTCTTTATCTATTTCAAACGTTAGGATGATTTAATTACACTGCCCCTACTCTTACAAGATTTCCATTTATTTTGATCCTACCTAATAATTTCTCATCCCTTATGAACTCAAAAGTAGGATACAATTTCCTCATGTTTCTTCTTTCACTTTTATACTTTTGATGGATAAAAACGTTGTCATCAAGAAATCAGTAACTGTTCATTGAGGAGACAGATAAATAAGCAGATAAAAGACAAATGATAGTAGATAGATAAACAGAGGGACAAAGAGACAGAGAGAAACAGGCAAAGATAAAGGGGAAAACAGACAAACAAGGAAGGCTCGTAGCAAATCTGCAGATAGATACAGAGAGATGGAGACAGAGTAAGACAATGACAGTCACATATGTATGCATGTATGTATACACATCCACTCATATGGAGAGAAAGAAAAAAGAGAGAAGGAGAGAGAGAGAGAGAGGGAGAGGGAGAGAGAAAATATTCTGGCAGATGCCCACACAACTGAAGGCCCCCATCACTAACATATCATTCCATGTTGCTAAGTGTTTGATGTTTATTAAATTCCTGATTCATTTCCTCTTCCAGTTAGTTCTTATTTTTAAAAGTGTAATGTTATGCTACTATTGACATAAATGCTTTTCACCATAATTCCTCACTCTGGTTCCTGGATTTCCTCATGTGAATATCTAGTCTTTTTTTTTTAACAGACCAGCCTGCTGTTACCTCTCCCATTTCATTCAAATAAGGGTGAAACTCTCTTGAGTTTCTTCCTTCAAGTCAAAATGTTACCTTGTTAGCTAGATTTCATTTCTTGTGTTAGAAATTCTAGCTGACCTTGCTTTTTAGGCATAACTCCTTGGGGTCCCCAGTAGTCTGCCAGAGCTATATGTCTCTTATCTTTCATTCTTTCTACCCAACAAGCTCTACTCCTTTTCCAACCTTAAATGTCTTTTGGCAGGCTTTTGTAGAAGTGACTCCTGGTCAGATGTGAGCTAAGGTAGGTGGCCTCTGAGGAATTATATTGACTTGAGATATTTGCTTTGATTTTTTTCCAAAATATTTTAGATAGATAATACAGATCACATGTAGCAGCCTAGTTATAAATGTTCTAGAAACTTTCTTCTAATGTCTCATGGTGATAGAGATGAAACTAAATATTCCAAGTTAGCGAAACATAACTGTGGCAGATCTTTGCAAGTTGTAAAGGCTAATGGTGGAGTCTGGGGATGGACTATGTATTTACCTGATCTGCAAATGCCACCTTAGTTTTATTCATAAAGGAAGGGTTACCGCTTAAATAAATGAGCCAATAATCATTTATCAAGTGCCTACAATGTGCCCAGCATCATGCTAAGCACCAAGAATACAAGGAAAGGTCAAAAATAATCCCTACCCTCAAAGAACTCACAATTTGTAGGCAACATGCTAATAATTATACAAATTAGAAATAATCAGGAAAAATTGGAGATCATCAAAAGAGGGAAGGCCCTGAAATTGAGATGGACCAACAAAAGCTTCCTGTAGGTGAGATTTTAGCTCAAACTTGAAGGAGGCTAAATCAAAGACTGGTCATTTCTTTGGGACCCAGAAAAGCATATAGTGAATGAAAAGACAAAATGTTCTTCTTTGTGACCAACATCTGCATTCACAGTGACAATGGTGGAGAACTGAAAAAGGAAAAGCTGCAAGGGGGAAACAAATTTTGAAATCATACATATACTATTACATGATTCACCAGGGGTGTTTTTGACAGAAAACTCCCACAATTGTGCAAGTGGTACCCACTGGTAGCAATTCCTCCTCAGCAAATCATGACTTCAGTCCATTGCAGAGAGTGAACCTTGCAGCCACAATGATGCCATGAAAAAAATCTGGATCTCAGTGAAATTCCAGCCAATGTTCTCTGATCCCTTCTCTCAGTCTTTTAACTTTCCTTTTATTTAGTTCCTCTCTTTCCCCTTTATTCCACCCTTCTCTCTTCTTCATCAGAGTTAAGCATATTTACAGGAAAAGACATAGTTCTCCAAATCAGACCCATGACAATCTTCCTTCTTATGCTGCTTTTTGCGAGAGAATAAGACATTTCCTTTTCCTGAAGAGGGAAATGCCACTGTGATAATTGCAAAATTTTCAGTAGATTGAAAAATGGTGAGAAGTAATACATTAGGTAATCTCTCTGTATGAGAAAATGATTCATGAAATTTTGGGCGCCTAGTGTAATTGCTATGGCAATGACCTAGATGTTCTTCATCCCTTAATTGTTTATTTCTAGTCCCCATATAAGATGTGTCTCTGACCATGTTTTGTGTCTTGCAGTCATCCACCATGCAGAATGGATTTTTCTGACAGTTACCCTTTCGTTGCAGATTGTTGACTTCACTTTCAAATGACATCTATGGAGAACAGATCTGAAGTGAATGAGTTCATCCTTGTAGGATTAA
>NW_020953671.1:0-8586 GCF_900497805.2 Vombatus ursinus
GACAGGGGCTATTATTATCCCCATTTCACAGTTGAGGAAACTGAAGCAAACAGAGGTTCAATGACTTGCCCAAGGTCACACAAATAGCCTAATGCTCTATCCACTGTGCCAACAAGTTGCCTCTAAGACAACATAGTAATGTCTGAAGAAATTCTTTCCCTATGAAGGTTAGTTTACATATAAATATTATTTTAAAAAAGCAATATATGCAATTGAACTTTCAGCACATTTACTATTCACCATTTTATGCCTTGAGGGAAGGAGCTGTCTTTTGCCTCTTTTTGTATCCCCAGCACTTAGAAGAGTGCCTGGCACTTAGTAAATGCTTAATAAATATTTGTTAATCAACTGATTTTTAACCAGTAGAAAAGCAAATTGTTTATATCAAAATTAGTTATTTTCAGTGATTGGTTCTATGGTGAAACTTTTAAAAATAATTTTTCTCCCTCCACAAATGAATGTACAAAATTCTCCTACCATTTTGTACTCCGTGTGTGTGAATAATTATTTTCATTTTATTCTTCTATTAAATCAAAATGCAGACATATGTTTGACGTGGAATCAGGTTTTATACTGTGTCTAGTGTTCAGCCAAATATCGTAGTGCTTTGTTCAAAATAAAAGGTCCAGCACTGAAATTTAATTGCATATGTGTACCATATCATGCTAAACATATACTGATTTACTACTTAACTTATTGTAATGTTATTTGTGTTCAACAAGTTAAAGAACAAAGAAATTTCTCATCAAATCTGACAGAGTATTAAGCATTGGGGTTCTTACAGAAGTACTTCTTTTAATGTTTCTAGAATGTCTTACATAGAGTAGCTGTAATAATTAAAGTTTTAGAAACTTGTGTTTAGATTTTTCAAAATTATATGTTGGTAATTTTTTTAAATTTGTAATTGAATAGTGTGCATTTTTCTTATGAGTTTTGGGGGCGAAAGTTATTTTAATTATTTAAGGCATGCACACATGCACAAACACACACACACACACACACACACTTTGAACCTGGTCTGTAGGAGTTCAGAATATGAGCTTCAATTTTGGGGAGGCAACACATTTTGACTGCAAATAACACAAGTAACAAGCATGTTTCCTTTCCAAATTTCATCCTGTTAGGTTTAATTGGAAATTCTGGCCTGCTGAGACATTTTTGAATCTTGAATAGATCGCTCGGTGTATTAGTTGTCCCGCCTGAATTTTTTTTCCATCTGGGGAGTTGATAAGGATGACAGTATGTGTTTGTGATAAATCGGTTGAATTCCACAATAATTTATTAGACCACTACTTAAATTAAGGGCCAGTGTAGGATCTGGGTATACCAAGGCTAAAAGAATATTATGTCTGTCCATGAGGAAACAAATCTATTGGGTGAAAATAAATATATGCATATAAGTGACCATAAATATAGAGATAGTAAATAAAACTTGGTTTTGTATTGTGGGGGAGATACAGCAGGTAGGGGCTCAGGAGAGACTGCCATCCAAGGTGACAATGAGCCAACTTGAATCTTTCTTGAATCTAAGTCTTCAAAAAATTCTGGCTCTGCCACATTGGGCTCTTCACTGTCTTTCTCTGCATCTTGCCCTCAAGAAAGCAGGAAGGCTCTACTTTAACCTTGGCAAATGATTACTATAACATTTCCCCACTTACCATTGAACCAGAACCATAAGAGTATGTGTCCTCAAAGCTAAGAAGCAGAGAGAGACAAGATTAGATGGAGTTTGTGGCAATAGGTAAATTGAAAGCTCTGAGTAGATTTTAAAAAAAAGGGCAGTAATATTCATGATAATAAGATCATTTATAATTTACAAATTACAATCCTGACAAAGGTCCTGAGAATTAGAGCATTTCTTATATAGTTATTGGGATTTTACAAATAAGGAAATCCATGTTCAACCAGTATAAATGACTTGCCTACATTTTCACAGTGGCCTCCAATTCAATCTCAGATATTCTAACGCCAAATTCAGGGATCTTTCATTACCCCACTTTATGGAAATTTTTTCCCTATCCTATCTCTTTTTCAAGTTCAGCATCATATTTGATCTGCACCAAAACCTTTTGATTGTATTCAGGTCTGAGATTATTACACCCACTTGAAAAATGAATGCCCGGAGACTCAGAGATGTTCAGTGATTTGGCCAATATCACCCATCTAGGAGATGGCAGAAGCAGCACTAACATCCTGCTTTTGTCAATGGCCTTGCCCAGGTACCTTTCTATCTCATTTTACTAACAACAAGCTAAGAAGGACACAGTGCCCGTGAGAAAATGGTTCTTTCCCCATGGTCACAGCAGAGTTTAATGGCTTGTTTTGTTCATGAGTTGGCAGCAGAGCTGCCAGGTGTCTCTGAGGGAGCACCATCTCCCAAGGGTTGCAGAGCTCCCAGGTCTGCATAAAGTCCCAGGCTCTTCCCTGACTCTAGCTATCAACACTGAAACATTCCACTGCAGGGCTCAGTGCTGCGGTACCATCTTATGGGTCCCCTGAGTCGTTCACTCATCCATGCAGTTCCTTTCCTGTTTGCTGAGGCTGAGCTGAATGGAGGCTAGGAGTGGGCACTGCTAACTCTACTGCCATCCATGCCACAGCCATTGCCAGAAGTGACCTCTCTGCCTCTAGGAACCTTTCAACTCTTTGCCCTAGCGACTAGTGCAGAGTTTCTGCAATAGAATTACATACTTCCCAGGCTTGGGACTTCAAGGCCAAACCTTGAATATAAAGCTATTGGCTAATTATCCTCTTTGAAATCCTGGCCCTCTTTCTCCATATCAAGCCAGCTAGGCTGCAGGATATCCAATCCGAGATTGTAGTGCTCGTGTAGACAGTCAGATGGTATATTGGAAACATTGCTGGACCTGGAGGCAGGAAGACCTGCATGAAAGCCTCTGTCTCAGATATTAACTCATTCTTTCCCCATGGGTAAGTCACTTGACTTCCATTACCTTGTCCATAAACTGTGCAAAATTACACTTTGTGGTACTTGTCTCATAGGGTTGTCTTAGGGCTCAAATGAGATCATGGATGGAAATTGTGTTCAAACATCAAAGTTCTCTACGAACACCATCTACCATCTTCTACTTGCAGTTGTTCAAGCTCATCATCATTCAGAAACTGAATAAGCACCTTGAGATATGGGCAACTGTGTAATCCTAATGAACACTTAATTAAATAATATTCATTAAGGGTATGCTATGTGCAGGGCACTGTATTAAATTCTTGAGGGAGTGGCTTGATAACAAAGTTTAGCTGAGTATAGTCCCACATTTATACACAAATGGGGTCACATGAAGTGTTGGATTCAATTGATGCAACAGAATAACAAAAATAAAGCACTTCAACATTTGCAAAGTGCTTTATGACAATTTTCTCATTTGAATGTCCCCCAAACTGTGTGAGATAAATGCTATTATTATTACGCCCCTTTTACAGGTTAAATAACTGGAGGCTGTGACTTAAATGCCTTGTCCAGATATATACAATTAACAAGGGCCTGAGGTGGGATTGAAATCCACAACTTCTTGTCTCAGAGATCAAAGTCCTCTCCATTACACCACATTGCCATAGTGGTATTTTGTACTGTAGTAGCACCTCTATCCTATTTTGGCTATGTCTTCATGTTTTTTCATAGCACCAGCTTGTCCATTATCATGTAAAAGCCTAATACTTGTCACTGATCACAGTAACTCTCGTGTCTACAGCATTTGATTCTGGGTAAATACTATCCTCACATTCACTGGGTATGCTCTCTCTAATCTTGGGAACTTAAGAGTGTCCAACCTTGAGAACATCAGTTAGAAAGATTGTCATAGACTATGTCTACACATATTTGATTCGATGGTATCAACGACCAAAATGGTTCAAAAATATCACGTATGAGACCAACATGACTATAGATCTTGACTCTAAGTGGGTTGTTTGTATTCTATTTAATACTGTTCCTGTTATGTTAAAGGAAAATCCTTGATTGTAGTTAGTTGTAAAAATAAGCTTTTTTCATCCTCTAAAAATCTATGAGATAAGGTTTTAATTATTTGCTTTGCCCTTATTTATAAGTTGTACATTAACCACATTAGAATAAAAAGTTATTTTACTTAAGTATTAGGAAGACCAATAAACATCTTCCAATTATACACATTAAAAGTATCGTATGATCCTCAGTTTAGAGCTGGAAAGGATCTCAGAGATAATCTGGTCTAATATCTCTTCTTCACTGATGAACAAACTGAGGTCCATAGTATCCTAGGAGTAAATGAGCTCAATGAGATTTCTAATAGATAAATAGCACAGGTAGTAGCAGTCACGTTAGAAATTAAAATAACAACAGTAGACAACACTTAAAAGCTTGAAGGTTTGCAAAGCTCTTCACAGAATTATTTCCTCTTCTCAGAACAATCCTATGATGCAGGGGCCATGAATTGTATCCTCTTTTGACATATGAGTTAACAGAGGCTCTGAGGTGAGGTGACTTGTACATGGTCACAGTGACATTAAGATGAGCTAGGAGTCGAAATTTCCCATAAAATGAGAAATAAAACCTTTCTGTCTCTGTCTCTCCTTCCCCCTATAATATATGTATATATATATATATGTGTGTGTGAGTGTATATATATGT
This sequence comes from Vombatus ursinus, assembly GCF_900497805.2. NCBI lineage: Eukaryota > Metazoa > Chordata > Mammalia > Diprotodontia > Vombatidae > Vombatus > Vombatus ursinus. The sequence continues at coordinate 4,625 of NW_020953671.1, forward strand.
ATATATGTATTTGTGTATACACACAATGTGCATGTGAGTGTGCATATGCAGATATGTGCATACATGTATATATGTGTGTGCATAAAGTATACAAACCAAATAACCCGTGCAGATGATGGCAACTCTCATGCTTATATCATTCAATTTTTGGCAACATATAGGTAACAAGTGGTCCACTACCCCTTCCTACAAGATTTCAGGTGAAGAAATAATCCAGTATAACTTAGAGCAGTGCCTCGCACATCTGTAAAACATTATTTTTGAAACATTTTTCTTATGTTAAACCTAAATTTGTGTCTTCTTGATTTCTCATCTTTTCTCCTAGTTCTTCCCTTTGGTACCAATTAAACAAACCAAATCCTTCCTCCTTATGTCAGGCGTTCAGATACTTGAAGACAACCTTAATCCCAAGCCTCTCTAGGCTAAATACCCTCAGTTCCTTCCACCAATACTAACATAGCCAGACTTCACAGTCCTTCTCCATGCTGGCTGAACTCCTCTGGAAACTCTCTAACCTGTCAATGTCCTTCCTAAAGTGTGGAACCCAGGACTGAACACGTTGCTCCAAATGCAGAATGGGGACAACCACCTCTGTATGCCTTGGTACTGTGCCTCTCCATTCAGACTAAGGTCAGATTGGCTTTCTTGTTCATCATGTATGTCACAAAGTTATGGTGAGGATTGAATGATTCAACTCTTTTAAAGAAGTTTTCAAACTTTAAAAATGCAGCCTTATTGGAGTAGATAGAGCACTGGGACTAGAGTCAGGAAGTCCTGAGTTCAACTCCAACCTTAAGCACTTATTGTATGACCCTGAGCACCTCAGTTTCCTCCATTTTCAAATGGGGATAATAACAGCATCTATGTTGCAGGGTTGCTGTGAAAATCAAATGAGATAGTAAAGTGTTCAGCACATTGTCTGGCACATAATAGATGCTATATAAATGTTTTTTTTTCTCCTCTCCACTAATATAGGTTTAATTCCTTTTATCTTTAGTATCAATTCCCTGTTACTTATAATTGTTTCATTTTTCTCATTTCAAAGATCATTCTCTATCAGAGAAAATAGAAACAGAAATCAAACTGAGCATCTCTGCCTCTGCTTTTCTCTCATTTTGCTTGTCTTATTACCATTAAGAATCAGTCCAGTTCCTTATCTGATTATCCCTTGCTTCCCTAAATGGCCAGTTTAAAACCTTTTTGTAGTCTTTGACTTTCTGGGCTTCCCTCATTCTGAATCCTGGCGCTCCTCTGACACTTACTACAAGAAAGGATTTGCTTTTGCATTCTTCCTTGGTTACCTCTCCTCTTTTCTGCAGTTTTTTTCATATCCAAGTCTTTCAGATTGTCAATTTTTCTTACTATATCTTTAAACTTTCATTCTGGAGATCTTTCTTTCCCTTCAGTTTTAAACTACCTGTAGAATTAATCCCTAAGATGCTATTTTATCCTTCATTTGGAATTCCTGGAATTGACTCTTCCCAGACCTAATGTGCATGTCTGCAAAATTGCTAGTTTTCCTTTCTTTATCTATTTCAAACGTTAGGATGATTTAATTACACTGCCCCTGCTCTTATAAGATTTCCATTTATTTTGATCCTACCTAATAATTTCTCATCCCTTATGAAATCAAAAGTAGAATACAATTTCCTCATATTTCTTCTTTCACTTTTATACTTTTGATGGATAAAAATGTTGTCATCAAGAAATCAGTAACTGTTCATTGAGGAGACAGATAAATAAGCAGATAAAAGACAAATGATAGTAGATAGATAAACAGAGGGACAGAGAGACAGAGAGAAACAGGCAAAGATAAAGGGGAAAACAGACAAACAAGGAAGGCTCGTAGCAAATCTGCAGATAGATACAGAGAGATGGAGACAGAGTAAGACAATGACAGTCACATATGTATGCATGTATGTATACACATACACTCATATGGAGAGAAAGAAAAAAGAGAGAAGGAGAGAGAGAGGGAGAGGGAGAGGGAGAGAGAAAATATTCTGGCAGATGCCCACACAACTGAAGGCCCCCATCACTAACATATCATTCCATGTTGCTAAGTGTTTGATGTTTATTAAATTCCTGATTCATTTCCTCTTCCAGTTAGTTCTTATTTTTAAAAGTGTAATGTTATGCTACTATTGACATAAATGCTTTTCACCATAATTCCTCACTCTGGTTCCTGGATTTCCTCATGTGAATATCTAGTCTTTTTTTTTTAACAGACCAGCCTGCTGTTACCTCTCCCATTTCATTCAAATAAGGGTGAAACTCTCTTGAGTTTCTTCCTTCAAGTCAACATGTTACCTTGTTAGCTAGATTTCATTTCTTGTGTTAGAAATTCTAGCTGACCTTGCTTTTTAGGCATAACTCCTTGGGGTCCCCAGTAGTCTGCCAGAGCTATATGTCTCTTATCTTTCATTCTTTTTACCCAACAAGCTCTACTCCTTTTCCAACCTTAAATGTCTTTTGGCAGGCTTTTGTAGAAGTGACTCCTGGTCAGATGTGAGCTAAGGTAGGTGACCTCTGAGGAATTATATTGACTTGAGATATTTGCTTTGATTTTTTTCCAAAATATTTTAGATAGATAATACAGATCACATGTAGCAGCCTAGTTATAAATGTTCTAGAAACTTTCTTCTAATGTCTCATGGTGATAGAGATGAAACTAAGTATTCCAAGTTAGCGAAACATAACTGTGGCAGATCTTTGCAAGTTGTAAAGGCTAATGGTGGAGTCTGGGGATGGACTATGTATTTACCTGATCTGCAAATGCCACCTTAGTTTTATTCATAAAGGAAGGGTTACCGCTTAAATAAATGAGCCAATAATCATTTATCAAGTGCCCACAATGTACCCAGCATCATGCTAAGCATGAAGAATACAAGGAAAGGTCAAAAATAATCCCTACCCTCAAAGAACTCACAATTTCTAGGCAACATGCAAATAATTATACAAATTAGAAATAATCAGGAAAAATTGGAGATCATCAAACGAGGGAAGGCCCTGAAATTGAGATGGACCAACAAAAGCTTCCTGTAGGTGAGATTTTAGCTCAAACTTGAAGGAGGTTAAGTCAAAGACTGGTCATTTCTTTGGGACCCAGAAAAGCATATAGTGAATGAAAAGACAAAATGTTCTTCTTTGTGACCAACTTCTGCATTCACAGTGACAATGGTGGAGAACTGAAAAAGGAAAAGCTGCGAGGGGGAAACAAATTTGGAAATCATACATATACTATTACATGATTCACCAGGGGTGTTTTTGACAGAAAACTCCCACAATTGTGCAAGTGGTACCCACTGGTAGCAATTCCTCCTCAGCAAATCATGACTTCAGTCCATTGCAGAGAGTGAACCTTGCAGCCACAATGATGCCATGAAAAAAATCTGGATCTCAGTGAAATTCCAGCCAATGTTCTCTGATCCCTTCTCTCAGTCTTTTAACTTTCCTTTTATTTAGTTCCTCTCTTTCCCCTTTATTCCACCCTTCTCTCTTCTTCATCAGAGTTAAGCATATTTACAGGAAAAGACATAGTTCTCCAAATCAGACCCACAACAATCTTCCTTCTTATGCTGCTTTTTGCGAGAGAATAAGACATTTCCTTTTCCTGAAGAGGGAAATGCCACTGTGATAATTGCAAAATTTTCAGTAGATTGAAAAATGGTGAGAAGTAATACATTAGGTAATCTCTCTGTATGAGAAAATGATTCATGAAATTTTGGGCGCCTAGTGTAATTGCTATGGCAATGACCTAGATGTTCTTCATCCCTTAATTGTTTATTTCTAGTCCCCATATAAGATGTGTCTCTGACCATGTTTTGTGTCTTGCAGTCATCCACCATGCAGAATGGATTTTTCTGACAGTTACCCTTTCGTTGCAGATTGTTGACTTCACTTTCAAATGGCATGTATGGAGAACAGATCTGAAGTGAATGAGTTCATCCTTGTAGGATTAA
>NW_020953672.1:0-6238 GCF_900497805.2 Vombatus ursinus
AAGCCATTCTAACCAGTTCAGAATCCTTCTAATTTTGCTAGCATCTAGCCATCATTGCTACTTCTTTTTCACAGATCTAAAAGGAGAGATTTTCCAAATACTTTACAGAATTATGGGCAAGCTGTATATGTAGCATTTCCCTTATTTACTATTCAGTAAATTTAGTAAATAGAGCGTCTGGAATAGCCTGTTCCTGATGAAATCATACTGACGCTGAGTGTTCTTTGTTTCCTTTTCTGATTGTCCACTTGTTATCCCGTCCAAGGTATATTGTAAAATTTTACCTGGGGTTGTTGTCAAATTTCCTGGTCTATGGTCAGTCAAAAGTGAGGCATGTGCTTTTCTCCAGTCTTTTACTAGATATCCCATTCTTTTTTTCAAAGTTGATGGACAGTGGCTAAGAAATCATAGCCGAGAGTCCTTTCAGTACTCAAGATTGTAGTTTATCTGTGATTTGGACTCATCAGGGCGGCTCCTAACTCTCTTCATGTCTTCTTATTTCTGGAGAGGCAATGTTCCATTGTGGATAGGGAGCTAAATTTGGGGTCAGGAACATTTCTTTTCAAATTCCACCTCATATACTTATTTGACCTTTTCCAAGTCACTGGAAAGCTATATCAGCCTTGATTTTCTATTCTAAGTAATATGTTAATGGAGTTGGGGAGAGCACATTTATTTAACTTTCAAGGATAATATGGATTTCAGTTATTATTATCCATATTATCATCTCCCTAGTACCTGTATTTGTTCTGTTCCCTTTTTTTAAGAAAAGGTATAATTCCCCAAACCTTTGCAATGATAAACCTTTAACCCATGCAAATTTTCACCAGACAATGAAGCATTTCTTTATCCTGATGATGGATAGGCTCCTTTTGAAATTAAAAATGCTATATATTATAAAAAGTTGGAAAGCTGTGGGTAAGGGTCTTTCTCCCAATAGGGGTTTGGATCAAGGAATTTGGGGATCATGGCATAAGTGTTAGGACAGCCCCAACAATACTGTTGGCTATTTAATTCCTTTTTTAAAAATGCCTAATACAAGATATGCCTCTGTTCATGCTTTACATCTGAGAGTAATACATTTTAGTGAGTTAATCTTTTTTATATTTTCTCTTTTGTCACAGATGAATCCCAGCCCCACCCTCCCCATCCCCAAAGACATCTATGGAGAACAGATCTGAAGAGAATGAGTTCATCTTCATAGGATTAACAGATGTTCCAGAGTTTCAAGTTCCACTCTTCATAATGTTCACCCTCATCTACCTCATCACCCTGGTAGGGAACCTGGGAATAATAGTTCTTATCTCCTAGGATTCCCACCTACACACCCCCATGTATTTTTTTCTTAGTAACCTCTCTCTGGTGGATTTTGGCTGTTCTACATCTGTTAGCCCCAAGGTGCTGGATGGGCTCCTCACAGGGAACAAGGTCATCTCCTACAATGGATGTGCTACACAGTTGTTCTTCTCTGGGGCCTTTGCTGGTACTGAAAATTTCCTCTTAGCCTCTATGGCCTATGATCGCCACGCAGCTATCTGCAAACCTCTACATTACACCACTACCATGACTTCAACACGGTGTACATTTCTAGCCAGTAGTGCTCACATTAGTGGCTTTCTGGTCGCCTCCATACTCATAGGGAATACATTTAACCTTTCCTTCTGTAAGTCCAATGTGATCCATCACTTTTTCTGTGAGATTCCCTCTCTCTTAGTTCTCTCCTGCTCTGATATTCACATCAGTGAGTCAGTATTATTTATCTTTGGATCATTCACTGTCTTTTTCCCATTTCTTGTCACCTTTGCTTCCTACTTGTTAATCTTCATCACCATCCTGAAGATCCATTCTGCTAAGGGCCGCCAGAAAGCCTTCACCACGTGTGCTTCCCATCTCACCTCAGTGTCATATTTTATGGGACACTCATCTTCATATACTTCCAACCCAGCTCAAGTCATTCAATGGACACAGACAAAGTGGTGTCAGTGTTCTACACCATGGTCATCCCCATGTTGAACCCTCTGGTCTATAGTTTTAGGAACAAAGAGGTCAAGAATGCTTTTAGGAAAGCTATGAGGGGACAATGACTTCAGTTAGATCATCTTTTTTTCTTAGAGAGAAAATCCAATCTGCCCCTCCCACGTTCTGGAATCCAGTCCCTCAGTCAGGCTATTTTTCGTATGCACACAGAACTATAATACAGAATTTTTTAAAGGAAATATTTGGTAGTAGAAAGTGTCATATACTTGGTGTTAGAAGATACCTGAATTTATATTGTCTTAGACACTTTCATGTTGTATAGCCCTAGGCAAGTCCCAATCTCCATTTCCTCGTGTTTAATGGCAATAGTACCCCCTATTTTATAAGACTATTATATGGAAGGAATAACATGTACATGTATTCTCTTGTTGTTGTTCAGTTGTGCCTGACTCTTCATGACCTCATTTGGGGTTTCCTTGGCAAAGATACTGGAGGGGTTTCCTATTTCCTTCGCCAGCTCATTGAACAGATGAGGAAGTGATGCAAACAAGGTTAAGAGACTTGCCCAGGGTCACACAGCTAGCAAGCAACTGTGACTCTATTTGAACTCATAAAGAAGATTCCTCTTGATTCCAAACCCAGTGCTCTATCCACTGTACCATATAGATGCCCTCACAAACACACACAGAGACACACATATGCACACACACACACAGTCTAAGTGCAATGCCACAATTGTAGCTATTTTCCTAGAAAGAGGAAGATCAGCTACATATTTTTTAATAGTTTAGTTCTTCAAGAGGAAAATCAATGAATTATTTGGAAGATATAGCTTCAATATTAATGACATTCCTTATTTAGTAGCCCCTAAATGAGAGATGAGCTGGTAAATGCTTAAGAACCAGCTCTTCAGGAAAGAAAATGTATATCTGGTACACTTTGAAATGTGATTTATGTTTTTTATTTTCTCTGTCACTTTCTGAAAACAATGAATACAATAAAGGAAGTCCTGATTTGTAGTATTTCTTGATCTCTATAGTCCAGATGCTAGACCCAAATGTAATTATCTCTTTGTGAAACACTTGGAGCTGGCTCCAGGACATCACTGCAGTATGGCTACTTTTAGGAAGGAATATAAACCACAGAATGGTTCTGATGGCCCGGAAAGAACTTTGAGTCTGTGAGAAAGACTTATTTCACTGTAATGTCAGTGTAATATCCTCATGCCAACTTCAATACTAATTCCATTCCAGCTAATAGGTTCTTTTGGTGCTTTATATGTTTCTGTGCCTAAATAGAGGTTCCTGTGAGGTTTGTTTTTTATCATTTTTTAATTTTTCTGTGGGATGAAATAAAGGCTGGACAGCATTTGGTAACTTGAATTATTTTATGAGAGTTGGAGACCCATCTTGAGCACATTGGGAGAAACTTAGGAACATTCTATACCATCAACATATAAGTAGATTTTGCAGGAGCAATACTATTCAAGGGTAATAAGCTAATGAGAGAGAGAGAGAAAGAGAGAGAGAGAGAGAGAATATTCTTCTTTGAAGGTAATTTCCCATTTCCCAAGATATGGTCCAGGTGAGACCAAAAGTCTTGGTGAGTAGTGAGGGACTTTGAAATGGGTTATGCCTGTACTTCAAGTTGAAAACAATTGTAGATTTCACAAATGAGGTAACTGACTCCCTAATATGTAGTAGGTCATGGTGGTTCTTTTTACCCTGTGACACTACCCATTCTCCATTTGTAAATTTTAATTTAGGAGGCTCAAATCAACTAGCACTAGCTCACTATGAAGAAGTCATGTTTCATCTGTAAAAACACTATGGGTATTGGTGGGCTACCAGTATAATATCAGTCAATAGTATACTTGGAAGCAAAAATGCTAATGCCATATATAACCACATTGAGTAGCCATTTTTCCCAAATGAGGGGGCTGATGGTACTGCTATCCTCTGCCCTTTTCAGAGTTTTTGTTATTCATTCATTCAACCGCGCTCAACTCTGTGTGACCCCATGGACATCATTCATGAAGTTTTCTTGGCAAAGATGCTGAAGTGGTTTACCATTTTCTTCTCTACTGTGTCCCCATTTTACAGATGAAAAGACAAATAGAGTTTGAATGAATTATGCAGGTTACATGACTAGTAAATGTCTGAAGCTGGACTTGAACTCAGATCTTCCTGTCTTCAGGCCCAATGCTTTATCCACTATAGCACCTAGCTGCCCCCTTTCAGGGAACACTTGAGTATTTTCTTCTATTCTGGTTGCTACGTTTTAGGAAGGACATTGCTACCTGGAAGATGCACAGAGGGGATTTACTGGATATTGATTCATACATAGAAATTATTATATTTATCATAGAGAAGTTGTATTTAAGTGTGTGGAGATCAAATATTTGAAAATGTGTCTTGTGAAATAGTGATTAGACACATTCTGCTGGGCCCTTGGGGCAAAACACAAAAATTTTGAGTTGAGAAAAGGAAAATTTTATCTAACAAATGGAGTAATTCCAAATTGGTGGTACACACTGAATAATTCTTCTTCACTGGAGGTCTTCAATGGGGTGTCTGCTTATATGGTATGTCATAAGGAAAATACCTTTTCCAGTATGGATTAGATTTGATGATCTCTGGAACCCTCTGACTCTAAGAGTCTGTGATTCCTCCCTCTATCCCTCTCAAGAATCTCCCTGGAAATTTGATACCTGGCTAGTGTTCACAGATCACTGCTTCTAGATACCTGGGGCCCTATTGGGACATAGCAAACTTGTACCTTTTGGTTCATCTGTCCATATCCTCACATGTCATCATAAACAGGATTCCAAAGCATGAAAAAATGCAGCATTATACCACTGCCACAACAAATTTGAAATGGAATGTGAAATGATAAGGATACTCAGGTATATTTAACAATATTAATATCCTTCTTCATTAATCTAATGAAGTCATCTTATTTTTTAGTGTTGACTATTTGTAATAGCCCTCACTGAAGGGCAGGATCTATTACTTTTGTCTTTGATTCCTCAGCCTTTAACATGTTTGCTTCATGGAAGAAGAATGAATGAAAAAAAATTGATTAGATATTATTACATGCCAAGTACTCTGCTTGCCAGTAGGAAAACAAATACAAAAGCAAGATAGTCCCTAACCTCAACAATTTTATGATTCAATAAGCAGCTCAGTCATGTTGACAAGAGAGATCTGGAACTGAAGTCAACAAGACCTGAGTTTGATTACTGCCATAATCATGAACTAGCTGTGTGATCCTGGCCAAGTCACTTAACCTCTCCCAGCCTCAGTTTCTTCTTGTGTCAAATGAGAATAGTAATAACTCCTTATATCTTATGGAGCCGTTGTTAGGATCAAATGAAATGGTATATGCAAAGTGCCTCAAACTTCTGTTTAAGTGTAATTGTAGGGAGAGATGACACTTTTCAGGAGTGTGAGGGCCAGGAAAGAATGGTTTGTTTGGGGAAGTCCTAGATTTGATGAGTGAAACCGTTGAGCTATCCATCGCCTTTTCAGAGATAATAGAAGTGATGATCTGATTATAAGACTGAAAGAAGATTCTATGTGTGTGTCCATGCTTTCGCATGTGTGCATGTGTGACTGTGGGAGTGGTGTGTGTTATTAAGTTGGGGCAACAGTAGCAGTAGAAGGCACAGCAGGATAAAAATGGTAGGGAAATAGATGAAGATGCAGGTCCCTAGGAGTTCAGAAGGGAGTACCTTAACTCTCACTGTCATCCTAAAAGAAAGTCTGAGCATGTTCCCATACAAGGTTTCTACTCTAGGCCAACTCCACTGAAAGAGCTCAGTGACTTTCACCAGGTCACCCAGTTTATCCATGGCTCAGCTCAGTGTAGAACCCAGGACTCTGTACTTCCTGTCCAGTACTAAAACCCAAGTCTACCAAGCAGCTTCTGTCACTATAAACTGCCCATTGCTGAGATTTTCTAAAACACAGCTTCAGTCTCTGAGAAGAGGGGGGATGGAAAATGAGGTCGAATGGTTTAGTCAGTGCAGTGGCTCCCTTTTAGTGGTTCACAAACTCTTTGGGGGTTCCCAATGATATTCCAAGGAGTTGGAGCTAATCACATTCTATCCATGCCAATTGTGTTACAAAGTTCTTTTTCCTCTGTGGAAGACATAAACATGTTTGAAGCACTTTAAGCTTGTTTTTGCAGAATTTGAAACTTCCTCTATCATATGCACAACAATTTGGGGGCATGTGAAAATATTACATCCAACTTTTGG
>NW_020953673.1:0-6254 GCF_900497805.2 Vombatus ursinus
AAGCCATTCTAACCAGTTCAGAATCCTTCTAATTTTGCTAGCATCTAACCATCATTGCTACTTCTTTTTCACAGATCTAAAAGGAGAGATTTTCCAAATACTTTACAGAATTATGGGCAAGCTGTATATGTAGCATTTCCCTTATTTACTATTCAGTAAATTTAGTAAATAGAGCGTCTGGAATAGCCTGTTCCTGATGAAATCATACTGACGCTGAGTGTTCTTTGTTTCCTTTTCTGATTGTCCACTTGTTATCCCGTCCAAGGTATATTGTAAAATTTTACCTGGGGTTGTTGTCAAATTTCCTGGTCTATGGTCAGTCAAAAGTGAGGCATGTGCTTTTCTCCAGTCTTTTACTAGATATCCCATTCTTTTTTTCAAAGTTGATGGACAGTGGCTAAGAAATCATAGCCGAGAGTCCTTTCAGTACTCAAGATTGTAGTTTATCTGTGATTTGGACTCATCAGGGCGGCTCCTAACTCTCTTCATGTCTTCTTATTTCTGGAGAGGCAATGTTCCATTGTGGATAGGGAGCTAAATTTGGGGTCAGGAACATTTCTTTTCAAATTCCACCTCATATACTTATTTGACCTTTTCCAAGTCACTGGAAAGCTATATCAGCCTTGATTTTCTATTCTAAGTAATATGTTAATGGAGTTGGGGAGAGCATATTTATTTAACTTTCAAGGATAATATGGATTTCAGTTATTATTATCCATATTATCATCTCCCTAGTACCTGTATTTGTTCTGTTCCCTTTTTTTAAGAAAAGGTATAATTCCCCAAACCTTTGCAATGATAAACCTTTAACCCATGCAAATTTTCACCAGACAATGAAGCATTTCTTTATCCTGATGATGGATAGGCTCCTTTTGAAATTAAAAATGCTATATATTATAAAAAATTGGAAAGCTGTGGGTAAGGGTCTTTCTCCCAATAGGGGTTTGGATCAAGGAATTTGGGGATCATGGCATAAGTGTTAGGACAGCCCCAACAATACTGTTGGCTATTTAATTCCTTTTTTAAAAATGCCTAATACAAGATATGCCTCTGGTCATGCTTTACATCTGAGAGTAATACATTTTAGTGAGTTAATCTTTTTTATATTTTCTCTTTTGTCACAGATGAATCCCAGCCCCACCCTCCCCATCCCCAAAGACATCTATGGAGAACAGATCTGAAGAGAATGAGTTCATCTTCATAGGATTAACAGATGTTCCAGAGTTTCAAGTTCCACTCTTCATAATGTTCACCCTCATCTACCTCATCACCCTGGTAGGGAACCTGGGAATAATAGTTCTTATCTCCTAGGATTCCCACCTACACACCCCCATGTATTTTTTTCTTAGTAACCTCTCTCTGGTGGATTTTGGCTGTTCTACATCTGTTAGCCCCAAGGTGCTGGATGGGCTCCTCACAGGGAACAAGGTCATCTCCTACAATGGATGTGCTACACAGTTGTTCTTCTCTGGGGCCTTTGCTGGTACTGAAAATTTCCTCTTAGCCTCTATGGCCTATGATCGCCACGCAGCTATCTGCAAACCTCTACATTACACCACTACCATGACTTCAACACGGTGTACATTTCTAGCCAGTAGTGCTCACATTAGTGGCTTTCTGGTCGCCTCCATACTCATAGGGAATACATTTAACCTTTCCTTCTGTAGGTCCAATGTGATCCATCACTTTTTCTGTGAGATTCCCTCTCTCTTAGTTCTCTCCTGCTCTGATATTCACATCAGTGAGTCAGTATTATTTATCTTTGGATCATTCACTGTCTTTTTCCCATTTCTTGTCACCTTTGCTTCCTACTTGTTAATCTTCATCACCATCCTGAAGATCCATTCTGCTAAGGGCCGCCAGAAAGCCTTCACCACGTGTGCTTCCCATCTCACCTCAGTGTCCATATTTTATGGGACACTCATCTTCATATACTTCCAACCCAGCTCAAGTCATTCAATGGACACAGACAAAGTGGTGTCAGTGTTCTACACCATGGTCATCCCCATGTTGAACCCTCTGGTCTATAGTTTTAGGAACAAAGAGGTCAAGAATGCTTTTAGGAAAGCTATGAGGGGACAATGACTTCAGTTAGATCATCTTTTTTTCTTAGAGAGAAAATCCAATCTGCCCCTCCCACGTTCTGGAATCCAGTCCCTCAGTCAGGCTATTTTTCTTATGCACACAGAACTATAATACAGAATTTTTTAAAGGAAATATTTGGTAGTAGAAAGTGTCATATACTTGGTGTTAGAAGATACCTGAATTTATATTGTCTTAGACACTTTCATGTTGTATAGCCCTAGGCAAGTCCCAATCTCCATTTCCTCATGTTTAATGGCAATAGTACCCCCTATTTTATAAGACTATTATATGGAAGGAATAACATGTACATGTATTCTCTTGTTGTTGTTCAGTTGTGCCTGACTCTTCATGACCTCATTTGGGGTTTCCTTGGCAAAGATACTGGAGGGGTTTCCTATTTCCTTTGCCAGCTCATTGAACAGATGAGGAAGTGATGCAAACAAGGTTAAGAGACTTGCCCAGGGTCACACAGCTAGCAAGCAACTGTGACTCTATTTGAACTCATAAAGAAGATCCCTCTTGATTCCAAACCCAGTGCTCTATCCACTGTACCATATAGATGCCCTCACAAACACACACAGAGACGCACATATGCACACACACACACAGTCTAAGTGCAATGCCACAATTGTAGCTATTTTCCTAGAAAGAGGAAGATCAGCTACATATTTTTTAATAGTTTAGTACTGCAAGAGGAAAATCAATGAATTGTTTGGAAGATATAGCTTCAATATTAATGACATTCCTTATTTAGTAGCCCCTAAAAGAGAGATGAGCTGGTAAATGCTTAAGAACCAGGTCTTCAGCAAAAAAAATGTATATCTGGTACACTTTGAAATGTGATTTATGTTTTTTATTTTCTCTGTCACTTTCTGAAAACAATGAATACAATAAAGGAAGTCCTGATTTGTAGTATTTCTTGATCTCTATAGTCCAGATGCTAGACCCAAATGTAATTATCTCTTTGTGAACCACTTGGAGCTGGCTCCAGGACATCACTGCAGTATGGCTACTTTTAGGAAGGAATATAAACCACAGAATGGTTCTGATGGCCTGGAAAGAACTTTGAGTCTGTGAGAAAGACTTATTTCACTGTAATGTCAGTGTAATATCCTCATGCCAACTTCAATACTAATTCCATTCCAGCTAATAGGTTCTTTTGGTGCTTTATATGTTTCTGTGTCTAAATAGAGGTTCCTGTGAGGTTTGTTTTTTATCATTTTTTAATTTTTCTGTGGGATGAAATAAAGGCTGGACAGCATTTGGTAACTTGAATTATTTTATAAGAGTTGGAGACCCATCTTGACCACATTGGGAGAAACTTAGGAACATTCTATACCATCAACATATAAGTAGATTTTGAAGGAGCAATACTATTCAGGGGTAATAAGCTAATGAGAGAGAGAGAGAAAGACAGAGAGAGAGAGAGAATATTCTTCTTTGAAGGTAATTTCCCATTTCCCAAGATATGGTCCAGGTGAGACCAAAAGTCTTGGTGAGTAGTGAGGGACTTTGAAATGGGTTATGCCTGTACTTCAAGTTGAAAACAATTGTAGATTTCACAAATGAGGTAACTGACTCCCTAATATGTAGTAGGTCATGGTGGTTCTTTTTACCCTGTGACACTACCCATTCTCCATTTGTAAATTTTAATTTAGGAGGCTCAAATCAACTAGCACTAGATCACTATGAAGAAGTCATGTTTCATCTGTAAAAACACTATGGGTATTAGTGGGCTACCAGTATAATATCAGTCAATAGTATACTTGGAAGCAAAAATGCTAATGCCATATATAACCACATTGAGCAGCCATTTTTCCCAAATGAGGGGTCTGATGCTACTGCTATCCTCTGCCCTTTTCAGAGTTTTTGTTATTCATTCATTCAACTGCATTCAACTCTGTGTGACCCCATGGACATCATTCTTGAAGTTTTCTTGGCAAAGATGCTGAAGTGGTTTACCATTTTCTTCTCTACTGTGTCCCCATTTTACAGATGAAGAGGCAAATAGAGTTTGAGTGAATTACGCAGGTTACATGACTAGTAAATGTCTGAAGCTGGACTTGAACTCAGATCTTCCTGTCTTCAGACCCAATGCTTTATCCAGTATAGCACCTAGCTGCCCCCTTTCAGGGAACACTTGAGTATTTTCTTCTATTCTGGTTGCCACATTTTAGGAAGGACATTGCTACCTGGAAGATGCACAGAGTGGATTTACTGGATATTGATTCATACATAGAAATTATTATATTTATCATAGAGAAGTTGTATTTAAGTGTGTGGAGATCAACTATTTGAAAATGTGTCTTGTGAAATAAGGATTAGACACATTCTGGTGGGTCCTTGAAGGCAAAACACAGAAATTTTGAGTTGAGAAAAGGAAAATTTTATCTAACAAATGGAGTAATTCCAAATTGGTGGTACACACTGAATAATTCTTCTTCACTGGAGGTCTTCAATGGGGTGTCTGCTTATATGGTATGTCATAAGGAAAATACCTTTTCCAGTATGGATTAGATTTGATGATCTCTGGAGCCCTCTGACTCTAAGAGTCTGTGATTCCTCCCTCTATCCCTCTCAAGAATCTCCCTGGAAATTTGATACCTGGCTAGTGTTCACAGATCTCTGCTTCTAGATACCTGGGGCCCTATTGGGACATAGCAAACTTGTACCTTTTGGTTCATCTGTCCATATCCTCACATGTCATCATAAACAGGATTCCAAAGCATGAAAAAATGCAGCATTATACCACTGCCACAACAAATTTGAAATGGAATGTGAAATGATAAGGATACTCAGGTATATTTAACAATATTAATATCCTTCTTCATTAATCTAATGAAGTCATCTTATTTTTTAGTGTTGACTATTTGTAATAGCCCTCACTGAAGGGCGGGATCTATTACTTTTGTCTTTGATTCCTCAGCCTTTAACATGTTTGCTTCATGGAAGAAGAATGAGTGAAAAAAATTGATTAGATATTATTACATGCCAAGTACTCTGCTTGCCAGTAGGAAAACAAATACAAAAGCAAGATAGTCCCTAACCTCAACAATTTTATGATTCAATAAGCAGCTCAGTCATGTTGACAAGAGAGATCTGGAACTGAAGTCAACAAGACCTGAGTTTGATTACTGTCATAATCATGAACTAGCTGTGTGATCCTGGCCAAGTCACTTAACCTCTCCCAGCCTCAGTTTCTTCTTGTGTCAAATGAGAATAGTAATAACTCCTTATATCTTATGGAGCCGTTGTTAGGATCAAATGAAATGGTATATGCAAAGTGCCTCAAACTTCTGTTTAAGTGTAATTGTAGGGAGAGATGACACTTTTCAGGAGTGTGAGGGCCAGGGAAGAATGGTTTGTTTGGGGAAGTCCTAGATTTGATGAGTGAAACCGTTGAGCTATCCATCGCCTTTTCAGAGATAATAGAGGTGATGATCTGATTACAAGACTGAAAGAAGATTCTGTGTATGTGTCCATGCTTTCGCATGTGTGCGTGTGTGTCTGTGGGAGTGGTGTGTGTTATTAGGTTGGGGCAACAGTAGCAGTAGAAGGCACAGCAGGATAAAAATGGTAGGGAAATAGATGAAGATGCAGGTCCCTAGGAGTTCAGAAGGGAGTACCTTAACTCTCACTGTCATCCTAAAAGAAAGTCTGAGCATGTTCCCATACAAGGTTTCTACTCCAGGCCAACTCCACTGAAAGAGCTCAGTGACTTTCACCAGGTCACCCAGTTTATCCATGGCTCAGCTCAGTGTAGAACCCAGGACTCTGTACTTCCTGTCCAGTACTAAAACCCAAGTCTACCAAGCAGCTTCTCTCACTATAAACTGGCATTATCACCATTTTCCATTGCTGAGATTTTCTAAAACACAGCTTCAGTCTCTGAGAAGAGGGGGGATGGAAAATGAGGTCGAATGGTTTAGTCAGTGCAGTGCCTCCCTTTTAGTGGTTCACAAACTCTTTGGGGGTTCCCAATGATATTCCACGGAGTTGGAGCTAATCACGTTCTATCGATGCCAATTGTGTTACAAAGTTCTTTTTCCTCTGTGGAAGACACAAACATGTTTGAAGCACTTTAAGCTTGTTTTTGCAGAATTTGAAACTTCCTCTATCATATGCACAACAATTTGGGGGCATGTGAAAATATTACATCCAACTTTTGG
>NW_020953674.1:0-6475 GCF_900497805.2 Vombatus ursinus
AGGGTTTTTTTTTTCCCTCTGGAGTTCTTGAAGGGCCTTCTAATTCCTAGAAATGGTAACCATTAGAGTTTCTCCTGAACAATAGTCAGGTGCTCCAGTATCTCTGGGATAGATCCTCACAAGTTGGAAGTTTCTTTGTCTAACTTCAAAATGTCATATGGAGGATTAAAGACCTAACTGTAGGGATCTCTGTCTCCTTCCTCCCTATCTGCCCTCAGCCTCCCTTCCAACTTTTTGTCATTAGCCTCAGAAGTGGTGTTTTTCAGGAAAGTCTCGAAAGAGCAGTAAGATGCAGATTTCACCTTGCTACAAGAGAAGTAGCAAGGAAAACTTTCTCACATTAGAGCCATCCCAAAGTGTCCAGAGCAGCCTCCAGAAGGAGGGGCTTTGCCCCACTGAAGGTTTTGGATCAAAAGTTGTGCAGTCATCTGCTGGGAACCCTATAGGAGGCATTGTTGGTCAAAGATGGTTTGGGCTCGGATACCTCTGATGACCTGCTCAGTTCTGTAAGCGCTTTTAATAATTCCTGGCTTCTAGGAACACAGGCTCGTCTTAATACCAATAGCTTCTTTCTTTCACACTAGCTTACTAGGGAGCCTGTGCTGACATACGCTTCCTGGCATTAGGTTCCTCTGGATCGTGGAAATTTTGAGGGCTGGACTTTCAGAGCCCTCTATGTCATTTTAGGACAAAGTGTTGGAGAACTTGGAGCCACTGAACCTGGAATGTCCTCTTCTCAGCAATGCTGCAAGACAGTGTGCTGATGTCTCAGTTCTCTCACATCCCCGTTATTATTACTTTTTTAATCTCAGTGGGAATTTCTTGGGGGAGTCCTCTTTTGTCCTCTGGTCAAAGAGCTTTGGAGGCTTCTGTTGCCCTTGTTGGGTTTGACATCGTGAAGGCTGCTGGCTGGTTTGTATGTGGGGACACTGACACCCCGTTTCCTATTGCCCGTGAGATTCTGGCTGATTTTTTTGTGGCATTCTGGAGTGAAAGAAGTCACTCTAGTTTCTCATTGCCTTGAATCATTTTGATCCTTGTTTATTCTGGCATGATTCTGACAGTTTTGCTGCAATAGATGTGTAAGAGCTAGATGGTCTTCTTCCATTCTGGCAGCCGTCTTGCCCAGAAATCTCTATTTTCACATTGAGATGGGTATGGGGAGTGACTTCCAGTCAATCACAGATCCTTCATCTCAGTGTCCCACAATCTCTAGGGATTCTGTTTTGTTGTTGTGGCAACTAGGTGGTGCCATAGTGCATAGAGCACTGGGCTTAGAATTAGGAAGATTCATCTTCATGAGTTCAAATCCAGCCTCAGACACTTACTAGCTATGTGACCTTGGGCAAGTCACTTAATCCTGTTTGCCCCAGTTCCTCGTCTCTAAAATGAGCTGGAGAAGGAAATTGCAAAGGACCCCAGTATATTTGTCAAGAAAACCACAAAATGGAGTTGCCAAGAGAAGGTTCTGACTGAAACCACTCAACAACAAAAACTGGTACCTGACTGAGCCCAGAATAGAGGGTGCCCTTTCTGACTGAGGGAGAGGATGAGGGCAAAGCAGCCAGCCCACCTGGAGCCAATGATGAGTGTTGCTGTACAAGTAACAAGAGAAATCAAATATCTCACAATATTGCTGTGAGATAATATGTATACATATATATTATAGAGATCAGTGACCCTATTTTAGAGATGAAGAAACAGGCATAGAGGGATGAAAGGCGTCACATAGCTAGCAAGTGTCAGAGGCACAATTTTAAACCAGATCTACCTAATCCCTAGTTCCTGGCTAATTTAATAAGAGTTGGTCTGCAATCTGCTGTACAAGTTTATTCTGGAAACTGGAGCATTTTGTGATTACTAATGAGTTGTAACTCAAATGGTTAAACAATTCAGGGAGTTATAAGGCTATAACTCCAGAGGAAAGAGATCCTGCCTGACATGTTTAACGCCACTCCATGCTTGCACATAGATGAGGGTGTGGCCCCTTCATCCAGAGACTCAGTTTCTGAGCATTTGTGACCCACCATTTTGGGAAGGAAGTTTTTTTGTACTTGAGAACCTGAATGCTTGGGAAAGTGCTTGGGCTGTGAACTGGCAGTGTTTAAATAATAAACTTAAGCAATCAAAAACTATAAATCAGACCTTCCCAGGCTTGTGAAACTGAAGCCCCAATAGGACACCTGAGATTTCAGCTGCCTTGAGAAACCCAGCTGAGCATTCCAAGATTCCAGACACCCATGGTGAGTAACCTTCAGGGAAAAGCGTGTTTTTATTATTGAATTCCTCTGCTTTGGATTCTAGTGAGAGACTGGGGTGGGAGGTGCCTGAGGGCAAGAGCTCATATCTGCAATTCTGGGCTCTGTACACTGTGGGTGCGTAATTCTCCTTGTGAAATTGACTGGAAGGATTTGGAAACCAGTGGCTTGGGGCACAGATAGAATTACAGCTAGAAAGTCCAAATCTCCATCTGAACTCAGCCTATGCTCACTGGAAACTGGCCTCTGAGATCTCCTGGGCCCCCTTTTTCTGAGGGCCCTCTCCTTGATTCTCTTTTCCACCTCACAGGCCCTCCCATGGACCAGTATGTGATCCTACTTCTGCCTTTAGGTTCCCATATCTTGTCCAGATTCCTTTAGTTATAACCTCCAAGGTCTAAGGAATTTAGGCCCCTACTGCTTTCAAAGAAAAGATTCCCAAGGTTTCCCTTTAGAAGCCTCTAACACCCAAATGACACTGTTATTGTTTATCTTTCAAAACTGTCTTTCTGTCAGGACTTCATTCCATTCCTTTCTATTTGTACTATCTTCTGTTTCCTTCTAAACTTAAGAAATCCTCGATTTCTAAGACTGTGTTTCTAACAGGATTTCCTTCTGTTCATTTCCCAGAGTTGTTGTGAGGATCAAATGAGATAACATGTGATGTGTGTGTTATCTGTGGAATTGTGAGACATGCGTCCATCACTGACTGGTGGGGTGTGTCATACACTGAGTGGAGAAATAAATTTCAGTGTACCTGTCTATAGCCTATACTGGCTTATGATGCAAGGACCTTAAAATTTCTTGCAGCTATTATTATTAAAAGGAATGTCCTAATTTCTATGGGTCTGAAGTGCAGTTGGAAATGCAAAATTGGAGGTAGGGGCTGGAAAAGTAGATTTGGGAATCATCAGCATAGAGATGGTAATTAAATCCTTGGGAGCTGAAGAGATTACCAACTGAAGTAGTTTAGAGGGAGGAGTAAAAAGGGCCTAGGACAGAACCCTGAAGCTCATCTATGATTAGAGGTCATGATCTGGAGGGAGGTCCCAGCAAAGGCTACAGAGAAGGAGCAGTAAGATAGGTAGGAGCAAAACCTGGAGAAAATGGTGTCTCAAAAACCTACAGAAAAGAGAGCATTAAGGAGAGAGTGATCAGCAGTTTCAGAGACTGCAGAGAGGTCACAGAGAATGAAGATTGAGAAAAGGCCATTGGACTTGACCAGTAAGAGACTGCTGGTCACTTTGGAAAGAGCATTGGCAGTGGAATGATAAGATCAGAAGCTGGATTGTAAGGAATTAAGAAAAGAACGAGAGGAGTGATCATGGAGGCGACTATGGTAGATGGTCTTTTGGAGGAGTTTAGCTACCAAAAGCAGATAATGGATGATAGTGTCAATGAAAGGGTCAAATGAGGGTGTTTTGTTTTTGTTTTTTTTTTGGATATGTTTATAGGTAGTAGGAAACAAGTCAGTAGAGAGGGAGAGATTGAAAATAAATGAAAGAGTGGGGATGACAGGGGGCAGTCTGCTGGAGGAGATGGGATGGAGCAGGATCACTTGAAGAAGTTGGAGGGCAAGTCTTGTAAGGAGTGAGGCCACTTTATCAAGTAAGACATGGGTGAAAGAAGAGAGAATGGCCAGAGGCCTTTCAGTGATAGGAGGTAAGGAAGAGGGGAGAATAAGGAGTTCATAGCAAATGGCCTCACTTTTTTCTGTAACATGAGGCAAGGTTCTCAACTGAGAGATGGTGGTAGGGGAGCCATGGGGGGTTTGAGGAAGGATGACAATGTTTGAAGAACCTCTGTGGATACTGGGATAGAGAGTTGATACGGTAGATATAATAGGATTGCCCAGTAGCACTGTGGACCCAGTTGAGGTTGTGTAGCATAAATTTGTAGTGCACCCAGTCAGAACTATTACATGATTTTCTCCTCTGTTCAACAGCACATGTGTAGAAATGGAAGTGATGAATGGTAAACGATCCAACCACCCTAGGTTAAGGCTTGTTGGGGGGTAATCAGCAATATAATGGATGGAAATTCAAGAGAGGAGGATAGTTTAGAGTTTAATTGGTTCACCAAGGAGCCACGATGGGGAGAAGAGGAGAGAGTGGCTAGTGTGTTGTAGATGGCTTAGGAGTGAATTGATGGGTCAAGGGATTGAAAGTCAGGTTGCAGCCAAAGAGTACGGTCATGTAAGAGAAGGCAGAAGAAAAGGTGAAATGTCAATAGATGATGGTCAGATAATGGAATTTTCAGAATACTTGAACATAGAAATGGTATGTTTGTGGGTGATGGCAAGATTAAGGGTGTGACCTTTGTGTGTGGCTGAGGTGGGGTGCAAGAGTAGCTCATGTGGGTTGAGGAATTGAATTGCTAGGGTATTTGAGGGAAGAATCAATATGAAGTTCCCTAGTATGAGGGCTGCAATTAAGCAGGACAGAAAAATTATAAGCCAGGCATCACAGTCATTGAATAGGCAAGGTGAATGAGCTGAGGTTCTATAGGCAACAGCTACCAGGATTTTCATTAGGTAGTAGATATGAGTAGGATGAATCTCAAAGGAAGAGAGGTCACTGAGTAATGGAGGAAGGGGGAGAAATGGAAGTGGCAGTGGGGAGCATGGAATATTCCACACCACCCCCAGTGAGCCAAAGAGAAGGAGTGCAGGTGCTGGTTGTTGTCCTTTGTTCTCGAAGAGCACCAAAATAACACCACTATGCTGGGGTCAAGGGACCGTGTCTGACTGTGGCTGATCAAACTAACATGAGCTCGGAATGCTTTACCACAGGTCAGGCACAAATAGTCCACACAAACATTTGGAGTAAAGATGTCTCTAAATTTGGTCATCTCACATTTCTTTTGAGCTACTGCAATTTTGCTTCATTCATAGAGCACAACGCCATCTTTGATGTGGGCATGCCGTGCTGGGCAGTTCTTTGCTAGTGTCTCCCATGTCATGCAGTCAATTCCAAAGTTTTTCAGAGATGCCTTGAAAGTGTCCTTGTATTGCTTCTGACCACCATGTGAGCACCTGCCTTGTGTGAGTTCTCCAGAAAATAGTCTTTTAAGGCAAACGTATGTTTGGCATCTGAACAGCATGACCAACCCATTGAAGTTACGCTCTCTGTGGTAGAGTTTGAATGCCTGGAAGTTCAGCTGGAGAAAGGACCCCAGTGTCTGGTATCTTATCTTGCCGGGTGATCTTCAGAATCTTCCCAAGACAATTCAGATGGAAGCGATTCACTTTCCTGGCATGTTAACAGTATACTGACAGGTTGTCAAGACAATAAGGTCAGCACAACGCTCTGTAGACCTTCAGTTTGGTATGCAGTCTAATACCTCTTCTCTCCCACACTTTCCTTCCGAACCTCCCAAACACTGAGCTAGCTCTGGCAATGGGTGCATCAACCTTATTATCTGTTTGTATATCTCCAAAAAGTATGTTGCCAAGGTAAATGAACTTATCCATGGTATTAAAAATTTCTCTCTTTGCTGTAACCAGTGATTCCACCTATGGATAGTATGGTGCTGGCTGGTGGAGAACCTGCGTTTTCCTGACGTTGATTGTTAGGCCAAAATTAGCACAAGCAGCAGGACGTTGATCCATACTTTGTTGCTTCTCAGCTTCAGAGGCTGCATTGAGGGCACAATCATCTGTGAACAAAAAGCTCATGTCCCAGCTCTCCTTCCAGGCATGCCATCATGAAATTGACATACAATACTGATGAACCTCTCTGGGCAACCAAATTTTGATGTAATTTTCCACAAGTTCTCACAACTGACAGTATCAGAGGCCAAGGAGAATGAATGAAGGTGCATCCAGTATTGGGAAGAGGGGCCAGGGAGACTGTGTCATCGGGGGAAACTGGATTTTATTAAGAGCTAGTAGATGGAAGGAGTGGTAGAGAAATAAATTTAAGATCAAGGAAAGTTTGTTGCCCGTGGAACAGGTATTCCAAAGGGCACAGTGGAAGGGGCAGGTGGAGTTGGGATAAAACTTTGGGGTGTGAGGATTGAGGGAGATGGAAATGAGGAATGGTAGGGAGTGATGGGTGATGATACAGAGGAGTTTACAGATGATAATAATCCCAAATCACTGGGATGTCAAGGGTATGACCAATTGTGAGAATGGTCATCATTAAGGAGAGAGCACTGCCCTATACCCTCAAAGGACAAGCACAATAGAAGATGGGAGGCCTGAGGTTGAAGGGAGG
>NW_020953675.1:0-6086 GCF_900497805.2 Vombatus ursinus
GGAGGCCTGAGGTTGAAGGGAGGGTTGCTCTTCTTTGCACAGAAGCTTCTCCACCTCCCAGTTGGGAAATTGGGCTGGCAGCAGGACTTAGCAGATGCCTTGTGCTGGATGGAAGTGGTTGCTTTGTGCCTCTATTTCTGTGGCTGTCCATCTAGTTTGACTTGACTTTCTACCATTCCCTTCTGTATGCCTCAGTTTCTATACCAGTGTTTCTATCTCAACTTCTTTCTGTTCCTTTCTGTAGATTAAAAATAATGCCTCCTTTCTATGGCCCTATTTCTTCCCTAACTTCCTTCTGTACTAAAAGAATCCTTCAATTTCTCCAGCAGTGTTTCTATCTGGACTACTTTCTGTTCCCTTCTGGGTCTAAAAAGAATGTTCCAGTTTCAATGGCTGTCTTTTTATCTGGACATCCTTCTATTCCTCTCCCCACCTAAAGAATGCTTCAATTTCTATGGCAGGGTTTTTATCTGGATTTGTTACCTCTTTTTTTTTTCCTGAACCTAAAATCAAAAGAAAACCTCAGTTTTAATGCCTGTGTATCTATCTGGATTTCCTTTTGTTCCCTCCTGTGCCCAAAGGAATTCTTCATAGCTGTGTTTTTGTCTGCATTTCCTTGAGTTTCCTTCTGTATGTAAGAAAATGCCTTGATTTCTGTGGCTTTGTTTCTCTCTAGACTTCCTTCTGTTTGTTTCTGTACCTAAAAAGTTGCTCTGATTTCCACAGCAGTTTGTCTTTCTGTACTTCTTTCAGGTTCCTTTTATACCTAAAAAAACAAAAATCTTCACTGACCCACTCTTTTCTTTTGCTGTGTGACATTTTAACTAGTAAGTTGGGTAAAGACATACATACATGGTATGCTCAAAGGACTTAGAGATGAGTGACACAGATCTGGGAGAGTAGCTAACACACTGGGTGACAGTCAGGGTCTAAAAGAATCAGCTCACATTGGACAATTGGGTAAAATGCCACAGGAGATCATAGACAGCAAGGGTTTTTTGGGACTCCATGCTCTTCAGGAGTCAGCAGTGTGAAATAAGAGGCAAAAAAGTTCTGACCACCTTGACCTGCATAGAGAGGAGCACAGCTTCCAGGATTAGGTCAGACACAGAACCGAGGTCCTCTGCCCTTGTCAGACTTCATCTGGGTATTGTGTGCAGCTCTGGACTCCATGCATACATAGGAGGACACTGATCAAATGGAGTGTCCCGAAGAAGGCCGCCAGGACTAGATGGCCTTGACTCTTTGTCCTATGAGGCTTGTTTGAAGGACTCAGGGATTTAGAGCCTGGAGAAAAGATTTGTGGGGAAATAAGAGCTGCCTCCCCATATTGGAAGGGCCATCGTGTGCAGGAAGGCTTAGCTTTTGTGTTGTGTTTGGCTGCAGAGGACTGACAGGAGCAGTGCTTGGGACTTGCAAAGGGGCAAAGAGAGGGTTGCTTCAGGACAAACTTCCTCACATTGATCCTGGTCTAGAAGGGGAAGGGGTTCCCTGGAAAGGTGGTAGGATCCCTCTCAGAAGGTTCATTTAGAGGCCAGATGATGGCTTCTTGAGATGTGACCAGGGAGATTCATTTCTGGTACTGTTTGCACTCAGAGGCTGCTCAGTTACCTTTAAAATCTCTAGTCTTGTGATGCAGGAGTTTTCTGAACCCTCTACTTTTGTGCTTGAGTTCTTTCCTCAAGTGAGACCATACCTTTCAAAGTTAGCAATGGTTTCTTTTGGGGGTGGGCAATTGGGGTTAAGTGACTTGCCCAGGGTCACACAGCTAGTAAGTGTCAAGTGTTTGGTCTGAGACCAGATTTGAACTCAGGTCCTCCTGACTTCAGGACCTGTGCTTTATCCACTGCGCCACCTAGCTGCCCCAGCAATAGTTTCTTATTAAAACTAATGACAGTCTGCATTGCTAAGCTCTCTGCTTTGTTAACCTCTCTGTAGCATTTTTGATGGTAGATTATCAGCCCAGATATACTCTGCTCTTGAGTTTTTTTGTGTGACTTCTTTCCATCTTCTCTCACCACTCTAACAGTAACAGCTGGGTGCTACTGTGGATAGAGCACTGGGCCTGTGGTCATGAAGACCAGACTTGAAATCCAGTCCCAGACGTTTAATAGCTATGTGATCCTGGGCAACTTAATTATACCCTTTATACCCTGTCTACCTTGGTTTCCTCAACTGTCAATGGAAAATATGACAGCAGCTACTTCCCAGTTTTTTTTTTTTGAGGATCAGAAGTAAAGGGCTTACTTAGCACAGTGCCTGGCACCATAGTAGGTGCTTAATAAATGCTTGTTCCATTCTTCCCTTGCCTGCCATCTCTTTTAGTGAATCTTCATTGGTGTAATTGACTCTTAATGTGAGTGTCCCACAAGATCATGGTCTGGTTTTTCCTCTTTTCTTTCTACATTCCTTCCATGGGTGCCCCAGTAGATAACCTGTCCACTAGAAAAAGCTATTGACTGCTTTTTGATCCAGTGCCCTGATCTATCATTGAACACTCAAATTACTGGGATATACATTCAGCAGAAGTGAATGCCATGAGAACCCCTAGGAGAGAATGATTGTGAGAAATATTCTGTACTGTGTATCACTTGGACCCATACCTCCATTATTCTGTCTCTTTTGTACCCTGAAGTCCAAAATCTGATTATGAATGGGTAGTGGGAATAAGTGTAGGCTGGAAAAAAAAAAACCAAGTTAAAATTGATGTCTCATGGAAAATTGGCTAGATAATAATGACCATCATAACCCAGAGTTACTAAGAGGAAGGCATTCTTGTACACAGAAAGTACCAAATAAATGTTATCTGTTGTTGACTTACCTATTACCCTGGGCAATAAATACCTTGAACTCTACAAAATTATCCGTATTCCTCTTCTGTAAAATAGGGATATCTTTCCCCATGGTACCCTTGTCACAGGATTCTTACCATGGTCAAATAAAGGAAAATATTTAGCAAAACTTAAATAAACATTTTCAGAGAGAGAAGAGGGGAGCAGGGAGAGAGAGTATTTTATCTCAAGCACAAATTTCCCATGACAGAAACAATTTCTAAATTTAATGTCATCTGGCATAGTCTAGCTAGCCCATCCATCAGAGATGTCCAACTATCCAAGAATATTTATGGTAACATGTGTAGTAATCTTGGGAAAAAAGAGAATGTTAAACTACATTTTTGGGTCAACATGCCAAAACAATAGCCATTATCATATTCGTTTCTCAATTTATTGATAGATTCACAAAACATTTATTAAGTTTATTTATTATTTGCCAGACACACTGGTGCTGCAAATATTTTGTACTGAGAATACAAACATAAGCAGAAAGAAATACAAACATAAGCAGAAAGAAGCTTACATTCTCATGGAGAAAGTTAACATATATAAAAGGTGCGGGGAGGAAGTACCCAGATGGGGGCAAGGTGACAAAGTAGACAAGGGGAATCATGGACTAGACTAAGTTCGAAAAGATCATGGTTGGGTACTTCCTGAAATGGAGATTCTGGAGAGAAATTCACTAAGATGAGGAGGTGAGGTCTTGGTGGTGGAGGTGCACAGCTACTGTGAGAAGACTGCTGGGGCAGGAGTGGAGAAGTAGTTCTAGGAATCTTGAGCTGAGCCCAAGTTTGAAGGGACCAGTCCCTTTGCTTGTTCTGGTCTTTCTTCAGATCCCAGATGACCTCAATTCCCTTATGAATAGAGACATGAGCTGGGCTTCTAAGTGGGTCTTAGCACAATCCAGTGAGGAGATGAGGACTGCAATGACTTTTAAAAAGATGAGGTAACCTTTGTTCAAGAATTGGTTTTTACTCTTTCACCGTGTTCTTAAGAAGGGTCTGTGTTAAAATATAAAATACTTAGGAGTCTACCTGCCAAGACAAACCCAGGAACTATATGAATACAATTATAAAACATTTTTCACACAAATAAAGTCAGATCTAAAGAACTGGAAAAATATTGATTCCTCATGTGCAGGCTGAGCCAATATAATAAAAATGACAATTCTACCTAAATCTATTTATTCAGTGCCATACCAATCAAACTATAAAAAATTATTTTATAAAGCTAGAAAAAATAATAAAATTCATCTGGAAGAATGAAAGCTCAAGGATATTAAGGGAATCAATGAAAAAAATGCTAAAGAAGGTGGTCTAGCCATACTAGATCTCAAACTGTATTATAAAGTGGTAATTTTATCAAAACAATCTGGTACTGGCTAAGAAATAGAGTAGTGGATCAGTGGAATAGATTAGATAAAAATTACATTATAGTAAATGACCATAGTAATCTAGTATATGATAAACCCAAAAATCCAAGCTTTTGGAACAAAAACTCATTATTTGACAAAAACTACTGGGAAAACTGGAAAACAGTATGGCAGAAACTAGGTAGAGACCAACATAGCACACTGTATACCAAGAAAAGGTCAGAATGGGTACATGATGTATGCACAGAGAGTGATACCATAAGCAAATTAAGAGAGCATGGAATAGTTTATCTGTCAGATTTATGGATAAGGGAAGAATTTAGGACCATGAAAGATATAGAGAGCATTACAAAATATAAAATAGATAATTTTAATTATATAGAATTAAAAGTTTTTGCACAAACAAGATCAATGAAAGCAAAATTATAAGGAAAGCAGAAAACTGGGATTTTTTTTTTTTACAGCAAGTATCTCTGATAAAGGCCTCATTACTAATATAGAAAACTAAGTGAAATTTATAAAAAGACAAATCATTCCCCAACTGATAAATGGTCAAAGGATATGAACAAGCAGTTGTCAGATAAAGAAATTGAAGCTATCTATAGTCATATAAAAAAAATGCTCTAAATCACTATTGATTAGAGAAATGCAAGTTAAAACAACTCTGAGGTACCACCTCACACGTATCAGATTGGCTAATATGACAAAAAAAGGATAATGTTGGACATTGGAGAAAATGTGAGAAAACTGTTGGTGGTGTTGTGAACTGATCCAACCATTCTAGAGAGCAGTTTGGAACTAGGCCCAAAGGGCTTTAAAACTGCATAGTCTTTGACCCAGCAATACTGCTGCTAGGTCTGTCTCCTAAAGACATTCAAGAAAAAGGGGGAAAGGCTCGCTCAGATTCTTAAGATGTAGCCAGTGTTTAGATTCTTTTTTTTTTTTTTTTTTTTTTTTTAAGGCAATTGGAGTTGTGACTTGCCCAGGGTCACACAACTAGTAAGTTTGGTCTGAGGCCGAATCTGAACTCAGGTCCTCCTGACTTCAGAGTCGGTACTCTATCCACTGCGCCACCTAGCTGCCCCTCACTGTTTAGATTCTTAAGATATGCTTAGATTCCTTAAGAGTCTGACCTGTAAGGTGAATGTTCTAATAAACTTTGTCTAAAAAAAAAGGGGGGGGGGAAGAACCTACATGTACAAAAATATTTATAGAAGCTCATTTTGTGGTGGCTAAGAATTGGAAATCAAAGAGATGCCCATCAGTTGGGGACTGGCTAAACAAGCTGTGACATATGATTGTAATGGAATATTGTTGTACTGTAAGAAATGACAAGCAAGATGATTTCAGAAAAACCTGGAAAGACTTACATGAACTCTGATGCATAGTAAAGTGAACAGAACCAAGATAATGTTGTACACCGTAACAGTAATATTGTTTGATGAAGAACTCTGAATGACTTAGCAATTCTCAGCAATACAATGATCCAAAACAATCCCAAAGGACTCATGATGAAGCATACTATCCACCTCCACAGAAATAACTGACATTAATTGAATATAGACTGAAGCATGCTATTTTTCACTTTCTTTCATACTTCTCTTTTATTCAAGTCTTCCAGTGTAAAATAACTAATATGGAAGTGTTTTACATAATTACACTTGTGTGATCTATATTTGATTGCTTACCATCTAAGGGAGGGTAGAGGGGAGGGGGGAAAGGATAGAATTTGGAATTCAAAACTTTAAATAAAAATGTTAAAAAATTGAAAAAAATATGCAACAGTCATTACTTGGGTTTTTGAGCAGGAATAAAAAAAAATGAAAGGCCTGTGTTCCTTTATTTCTACATACTTTCAAATAGGGAAAAGTCTGGAAAGG
>NW_020953676.1:0-6475 GCF_900497805.2 Vombatus ursinus
AGGGTTTTTTTTTTCCCTCTGGAGTTCTTGAAGGGCCTTCTAATTCCTAGAAATGGTAACCATTAGAGTTTCTCCTGAACAATAGTCAGGTGCTCCAGTATCTCTGGGATAGATCCTCACAAGTTGGAAGTTTCTTTGTCTAACTTCAAAATGTCATATGGAGGATTAAAGACCTAACTGTAGGGATCTCTGTCTCCTTCCTCCCTATCTGCCCTCAGCCTCCCTTCCAACTTTTTGTCATTAGCCTCAGAAGTGGTGTTTTTCAGGAAAGTCTCGAAAGAGCAGTAAGATGCAGATTTCACCTTGCTACAAGAGAAGTAGCAAGGAAAACTTTCTCACATTAGAGCCATCCCAAAGTGTCCAGAGCAGCCTCCAGAAGGAGGGGCTTTGCCCCACTGAAGGTTTTGGATCAAAAGTTGTGCAGTCATCTGCTGGGAACCCTATAGGAGGCATTGTTGGTCAAAGATGGTTTGGGCTCGGATAC
Organism: Vombatus ursinus; assembly: GCF_900497805.2. NCBI lineage: Eukaryota > Metazoa > Chordata > Mammalia > Diprotodontia > Vombatidae > Vombatus > Vombatus ursinus. The sequence continues at coordinate 485 of NW_020953676.1, forward strand.
CTCTGATGACCTGCTCAGTTCTGTAAGCGCTTTTAATAATTCCTGGCTTCTAGGAACACAGGCTCGTCTTAATACCAATAGCTTCTTTCTTTCACACTAGCTTACTAGGGAGCCTGTGCTGACATACGCTTCCTGGCATTAGGTTCCTCTGGATCGTGGAAATTTTGAGGGCTGGACTTTCAGAGCCCTCTATGTCATTTTAGGACAAAGTGTTGGAGAACTTGGAGCCACTGAACCTGGAATGTCCTCTTCTCAGCAATGCTGCAAGACAGTGTGCTGATGTCTCAGTTCTCTCACATCCCCGTTATTATTACTTTTTTAATCTCAGTGGGAATTTCTTGGGGGAGTCCTCTTTTGTCCTCTGGTCAAAGAGCTTTGGAGGCTTCTGTTGCCCTTGTTGGGTTTGACATCGTGAAGGCTGCTGGCTGGTTTGTATGTGGGGACACTGACACCCCGTTTCCTATTGCCCGTGAGATTCTGGCTGATTTTTTTGTGGCATTCTGGAGTGAAAGAAGTCACTCTAGTTTCTCATTGCCTTGAATCATTTTGATCCTTGTTTATTCTGGCATGATTCTGACAGTTTTGCTGCAATAGATGTGTAAGAGCTAGATGGTCTTCTTCCATTCTGGCAGCCGTCTTGCCCAGAAATCTCTATTTTCACATTGAGATGGGTATGGGGAGTGACTTCCAGTCAATCACAGATCCTTCATCTCAGTGTCCCACAATCTCTAGGGATTCTGTTTTGTTGTTGTGGCAACTAGGTGGTGCCATAGTGCATAGAGCACTGGGCTTAGAATTAGGAAGATTCATCTTCATGAGTTCAAATCCAGCCTCAGACACTTACTAGCTATGTGACCTTGGGCAAGTCACTTAATCCTGTTTGCCCCAGTTCCTCGTCTCTAAAATGAGCTGGAGAAGGAAATTGCAAAGGACCCCAGTATATTTGTCAAGAAAACCACAAAATGGAGTTGCCAAGAGAAGGTTCTGACTGAAACCACTCAACAACAAAAACTGGTACCTGACTGAGCCCAGAATAGAGGGTGCCCTTTCTGACTGAGGGAGAGGATGAGGGCAAAGCAGCCAGCCCACCTGGAGCCAATGATGAGTGTTGCTGTACAAGTAACAAGAGAAATCAAATATCTCACAATATTGCTGTGAGATAATATGTATACATATATATTATAGAGATCAGTGACCCTATTTTAGAGATGAAGAAACAGGCATAGAGGGATGAAAGGCGTCACATAGCTAGCAAGTGTCAGAGGCACAATTTTAAACCAGATCTACCTAATCCCTAGTTCCTGGCTAATTTAATAAGAGTTGGTCTGCAATCTGCTGTACAAGTTTATTCTGGAAACTGGAGCATTTTGTGATTACTAATGAGTTGTAACTCAAATGGTTAAACAATTCAGGGAGTTATAAGGCTATAACTCCAGAGGAAAGAGATCCTGCCTGACATGTTTAACGCCACTCCATGCTTGCACATAGATGAGGGTGTGGCCCCTTCATCCAGAGACTCAGTTTCTGAGCATTTGTGACCCACCATTTTGGGAAGGAAGTTTTTTTGTACTTGAGAACCTGAATGCTTGGGAAAGTGCTTGGGCTGTGAACTGGCAGTGTTTAAATAATAAACTTAAGCAATCAAAAACTATAAATCAGACCTTCCCAGGCTTGTGAAACTGAAGCCCCAATAGGACACCTGAGATTTCAGCTGCCTTGAGAAACCCAGCTGAGCATTCCAAGATTCCAGACACCCATGGTGAGTAACCTTCAGGGAAAAGCGTGTTTTTATTATTGAATTCCTCTGCTTTGGATTCTAGTGAGAGACTGGGGTGGGAGGTGCCTGAGGGCAAGAGCTCATATCTGCAATTCTGGGCTCTGTACACTGTGGGTGCGTAATTCTCCTTGTGAAATTGACTGGAAGGATTTGGAAACCAGTGGCTTGGGGCACAGATAGAATTACAGCTAGAAAGTCCAAATCTCCATCTGAACTCAGCCTATGCTCACTGGAAACTGGCCTCTGAGATCTCCTGGGCCCCCTTTTTCTGAGGGCCCTCTCCTTGATTCTCTTTTCCACCTCACAGGCCCTCCCATGGACCAGTATGTGATCCTACTTCTGCCTTTAGGTTCCCATATCTTGTCCAGATTCCTTTAGTTATAACCTCCAAGGTCTAAGGAATTTAGGCCCCTACTGCTTTCAAAGAAAAGATTCCCAAGGTTTCCCTTTAGAAGCCTCTAACACCCAAATGACACTGTTATTGTTTATCTTTCAAAACTGTCTTTCTGTCAGGACTTCATTCCATTCCTTTCTATTTGTACTATCTTCTGTTTCCTTCTAAACTTAAGAAATCCTCGATTTCTAAGACTGTGTTTCTAACAGGATTTCCTTCTGTTCATTTCCCAGAGTTGTTGTGAGGATCAAATGAGATAACATGTGATGTGTGTGTTATCTGTGGAATTGTGAGACATGCGTCCATCACTGACTGGTGGGGTGTGTCATACACTGAGTGGAGAAATAAATTTCAGTGTACCTGTCTATAGCCTATACTGGCTTATGATGCAAGGACCTTAAAATTTCTTGCAGCTATTATTATTAAAAGGAATGTCCTAATTTCTATGGGTCTGAAGTGCAGTTGGAAATGCAAAATTGGAGGTAGGGGCTGGAAAAGTAGATTTGGGAATCATCAGCATAGAGATGGTAATTAAATCCTTGGGAGCTGAAGAGATTACCAACTGAAGTAGTTTAGAGGGAGGAGTAAAAAGGGCCTAGGACAGAACCCTGAAGCTCATCTATGATTAGAGGTCATGATCTGGAGGGAGGTCCCAGCAAAGGCTACAGAGAAGGAGCAGTAAGATAGGTAGGAGCAAAACCTGGAGAAAATGGTGTCTCAAAAACCTACAGAAAAGAGAGCATTAAGGAGAGAGTGATCAGCAGTTTCAGAGACTGCAGAGAGGTCACAGAGAATGAAGATTGAGAAAAGGCCATTGGACTTGACCAGTAAGAGACTGCTGGTCACTTTGGAAAGAGCATTGGCAGTGGAATGATAAGATCAGAAGCTGGATTGTAAGGAATTAAGAAAAGAACGAGAGGAGTGATCATGGAGGCGACTATGGTAGATGGTCTTTTGGAGGAGTTTAGCTACCAAAAGCAGATAATGGATGATAGTGTCAATGAAAGGGTCAAATGAGGGTGTTTTGTTTTTGTTTTTTTTTTGGATATGTTTATAGGTAGTAGGAAACAAGTCAGTAGAGAGGGAGAGATTGAAAATAAATGAAAGAGTGGGGATGACAGGGGGCAGTCTGCTGGAGGAGATGGGATGGAGCAGGATCACTTGAAGAAGTTGGAGGGCAAGTCTTGTAAGGAGTGAGGCCACTTTATCAAGTAAGACATGGGTGAAAGAAGAGAGAATGGCCAGAGGCCTTTCAGTGATAGGAGGTAAGGAAGAGGGGAGAATAAGGAGTTCATAGCAAATGGCCTCACTTTTTTCTGTAACATGAGGCAAGGTTCTCAACTGAGAGATGGTGGTAGGGGAGCCATGGGGGGTTTGAGGAAGGATGACAATGTTTGAAGAACCTCTGTGGATACTGGGATAGAGAGTTGATACGGTAGATATAATAGGATTGCCCAGTAGCACTGTGGACCCAGTTGAGGTTGTGTAGCATAAATTTGTAGTGCACCCAGTCAGAACTATTACATGATTTTCTCCTCTGTTCAACAGCACATGTGTAGAAATGGAAGTGATGAATGGTAAACGATCCAACCACCCTAGGTTAAGGCTTGTTGGGGGGTAATCAGCAATATAATGGATGGAAATTCAAGAGAGGAGGATAGTTTAGAGTTTAATTGGTTCACCAAGGAGCCACGATGGGGAGAAGAGGAGAGAGTGGCTAGTGTGTTGTAGATGGCTTAGGAGTGAATTGATGGGTCAAGGGATTGAAAGTCAGGTTGCAGCCAAAGAGTACGGTCATGTAAGAGAAGGCAGAAGAAAAGGTGAAATGTCAATAGATGATGGTCAGATAATGGAATTTTCAGAATACTTGAACATAGAAATGGTATGTTTGTGGGTGATGGCAAGATTAAGGGTGTGACCTTTGTGTGTGGCTGAGGTGGGGTGCAAGAGTAGCTCATGTGGGTTGAGGAATTGAATTGCTAGGGTATTTGAGGGAAGAATCAATATGAAGTTCCCTAGTATGAGGGCTGCAATTAAGCAGGACAGAAAAATTATAAGCCAGGCATCACAGTCATTGAATAGGCAAGGTGAATGAGCTGAGGTTCTATAGGCAACAGCTACCAGGATTTTCATTAGGTAGTAGATATGAGTAGGATGAATCTCAAAGGAAGAGAGGTCACTGAGTAATGGAGGAAGGGGGAGAAATGGAAGTGGCAGTGGGGAGCATGGAATATTCCACACCACCCCCAGTGAGCCAAAGAGAAGGAGTGCAGGTGCTGGTTGTTGTCCTTTGTTCTCGAAGAGCACCAAAATAACACCACTATGCTGGGGTCAAGGGACCGTGTCTGACTGTGGCTGATCAAACTAACATGAGCTCGGAATGCTTTACCACAGGTCAGGCACAAATAGTCCACACAAACATTTGGAGTAAAGATGTCTCTAAATTTGGTCATCTCACATTTCTTTTGAGCTACTGCAATTTTGCTTCATTCATAGAGCACAACGCCATCTTTGATGTGGGCATGCCGTGCTGGGCAGTTCTTTGCTAGTGTCTCCCATGTCATGCAGTCAATTCCAAAGTTTTTCAGAGATGCCTTGAAAGTGTCCTTGTATTGCTTCTGACCACCATGTGAGCACCTGCCTTGTGTGAGTTCTCCAGAAAATAGTCTTTTAAGGCAAACGTATGTTTGGCATCTGAACAGCATGACCAACCCATTGAAGTTACGCTCTCTGTGGTAGAGTTTGAATGCCTGGAAGTTCAGCTGGAGAAAGGACCCCAGTGTCTGGTATCTTATCTTGCCGGGTGATCTTCAGAATCTTCCCAAGACAATTCAGATGGAAGCGATTCACTTTCCTGGCATGTTAACAGTATACTGACAGGTTGTCAAGACAATAAGGTCAGCACAACGCTCTGTAGACCTTCAGTTTGGTATGCAGTCTAATACCTCTTCTCTCCCACACTTTCCTTCCGAACCTCCCAAACACTGAGCTAGCTCTGGCAATGGGTGCATCAACCTTATTATCTGTTTGTATATCTCCAAAAAGTATGTTGCCAAGGTAAATGAACTTATCCATGGTATTAAAAATTTCTCTCTTTGCTGTAACCAGTGATTCCACCTATGGATAGTATGGTGCTGGCTGGTGGAGAACCTGCGTTTTCCTGACGTTGATTGTTAGGCCAAAATTAGCACAAGCAGCAGGACGTTGATCCATACTTTGTTGCTTCTCAGCTTCAGAGGCTGCATTGAGGGCACAATCATCTGTGAACAAAAAGCTCATGTCCCAGCTCTCCTTCCAGGCATGCCATCATGAAATTGACATACAATACTGATGAACCTCTCTGGGCAACCAAATTTTGATGTAATTTTCCACAAGTTCTCACAACTGACAGTATCAGAGGCCAAGGAGAATGAATGAAGGTGCATCCAGTATTGGGAAGAGGGGCCAGGGAGACTGTGTCATCGGGGGAAACTGGATTTTATTAAGAGCTAGTAGATGGAAGGAGTGGTAGAGAAATAAATTTAAGATCAAGGAAAGTTTGTTGCCCGTGGAACAGGTATTCCAAAGGGCACAGTGGAAGGGGCAGGTGGAGTTGGGATAAAACTTTGGGGTGTGAGGATTGAGGGAGATGGAAATGAGGAATGGTAGGGAGTGATGGGTGATGATACAGAGGAGTTTACAGATGATAATAATCCCAAATCACTGGGATGTCAAGGGTATGACCAATTGTGAGAATGGTCATCATTAAGGAGAGAGCACTGCCCTATACCCTCAAAGGACAAGCACAATAGAAGATGGGAGGCCTGAGGTTGAAGGGAGG
>NW_020953677.1:0-6099 GCF_900497805.2 Vombatus ursinus
GGAGGCCTGAGGTTGAAGGGAGGGTTGCTCTTCTTTGCACAGAAGCTTCTCCACCTCCCAGTTGGGAAATTGGGCTGGCAGCAGGACTTAGCAGATGCCTTGTGCTGGATGGAAGTGGTTGCTTTGTGCCTCTATTTCTGTGGCTGTCCATCTAGTTTGACTTGACTTTCTACCATTCCCTTCTGTATGCCTCAGTTTCTATACCAGTGTTTCTATCTCAACTTCTTTCTGTTCCTTTCTGTAGATTAAAAATAATGCCTCCTTTCTATGGCCCTATTTCTTCCCTAACTTCCTTCTGTACTAAAAGAATCCTTCAATTTCTCCAGCAGTGTTTCTATCTGGACTACTTTCTGTTCCCTTCTGGGTCTAAAAAGAATGTTCCAGTTTCAATGGCTGTCTTTTTATCTGGACATCCTTCTATTCCTCTCCCCACCTAAAGAATGCTTCAATTTCTATGGCAGGGTTTTTATCTGGATTTGTTACCTCTTTTTTTTTTCCTGAACCTAAAATCAAAAGAAAACCTCAGTTTTAATGCCTGTGTATCTATCTGGATTTCCTTTTGTTCCCTCCTGTGCCCAAAGGAATTCTTCATAGCTGTGTTTTTGTCTGCATTTCCTTGAGTTTCCTTCTGTATGTAAGAAAATGCCTTGATTTCTGTGGCTTTGTTTCTCTCTAGACTTCCTTCTGTTTGTTTCTGTACCTAAAAAGTTGCTCTGATTTCCACAGCAGTTTGTCTTTCTGTACTTCTTTCAGGTTCCTTTTATACCTAAAAAAACAAAAATCTTCACTGACCCACTCTTTTCTTTTGCTGTGTGACATTTTAACTAGTAAGTTGGGTAAAGACATACATACATGGTATGCTCAAAGGACTTAGAGATGAGTGACACAGATCTGGGAGAGTAGCTAACACACTGGGTGACAGTCAGGATCTAAAAGAATCAGCTCACATTGGACAATTGGGTAAAATGCCACAGGAGATCATAGACAGCAAGGGTTTTTTGGGACTCCATGCTCTTCAGGAGTCAGCAGTGTGAAATAAGAGGCAAAAAAGTTCTGACCACCTTGACCTGCATAGAGAGGAGCACAGCTTCCAGGATTAGGTCAGACACAGAACCCAGGTCTTCTGCCCTGGTCAGACTTCATCTGGGTATTGTGTGCAGCTCTGGACTCCATGCATACATAGGAGGACACTGATCAAATGGAGTGTCCCGAAGAAGGCCGCCAGGACTAGATGGCCTTGACTCTTTGTCCTATGAGGCTTGTTTGAAGGACTCAGGGATTTAGAGCCTGGAGAAAAGATTTGTGGGGAAATAAGAGCTGCCTCCCCATATTGGAAGGGCCATCGTGTGCAGGAAGGTTTAGCTTTTGTGTTGTGTTTGGCTGCAGAGGACTGACAGGAGCAGTGCTTGGGACTTGCAAAGGGGCAAAGAGAGGGTTGCTTCAGGACAAACTTCCTCACATTGATCCTGGTCTAGAAGGGGAAGGGGTTCCCTGGAAAGGTGGTAGGATCCCTCTCAGAAGGTTCATTTAGAGGCCAGATGATGGCTTCTTGAGATGTGACCAGGGAGATTCATTTCTGGTACTGTTTGCACTCAGAGGCTGCTCAGTTACCTTTAAAATCTTTAAAGTCTTGTGATGCAGGAGTTTTCTGAACCCTCTACTTTTGTGCTTGAGTTCTTTCCTCAAGTGAGACCATACCTTTCAAAGTTAGCAATGGTTTCTTTTGGGGGTGGGCAATTGGGGTTAAGTGACTTGCCCAGGGTCACACAGCTAGTAAGTGTCAAGTGTTTGGTCTGAGACCAGATTTGAACTCAGGTCCTCCTGACTTCAGGACCTGTGCTTTATCCACTGCGCCACCTAGCTGCCCCAGCAATAGTTTCTTATTAAAACTAATGACAGTCTGCATTGCTAAGCTCTCTGCTTTGTTAACCTCTCTGTAGCATTTTTGATGGTAGATTATCAGCCCAGATATACTCTGCTCTTGAGTTTTTTTGTGTGACTTCTTTCCATCTTCTCTCACCACTCTAACAGTAACAGCTGGGTGCTACTGTGGATAGAGCACTGGGCCTGTGGTCATGAAGACCAGACTTGAAATCCAGTCCCAGACGTTTAATAGCTATGTGATCCTGGGCAACTTAATTATACCCTTTATACCCTGTCTACCTTGGTTTCCTCAACTGTCAATGGAAAATATGACAGTAGCTACTTCCCAGTTTTTTTTTTTTGAGGATCAGAAGTAAAGGGCTTACTTAGCACAGTGCCTGGCACCATAGCAGGTGCTTAATAAATGCTTGTTCCATTCTTCCCTTGCCTGCCATCTCTTTTAGTGAATCTTCATTGGTGTAATTGACTCTTAATGTGAGTGTCCCACAAGATCATGGTCTGGTTTTTCCTCTTTTCTTTCTACATTCCTTCCATGGGTGCCCCAGTAGATAACCTGTCCACTAGAAAAAGCTATTGACTGCTTTTTGATCCAGTGCCCTGATCTATCATTGAACACTCAAATTACTGGGATATACATTCAGCAGAAGTGAATGCCATGAGAACCCCTAGGAGAGAATGATTGTGAGAAATATTCTGTACTGTGTATCACTTGGACCCATACCTCCATTATTCTGTCTCTTTTGCACCCTGAAGTCCAAAATCTGATTATGAATGGGTAGTGGGAATAAGTGTAGGCTGGAAAAAAAAAACCAAGTTAAAATTGATGTCTCATGGAAAATTGGCTAGATAATAATGACCATCATAACCCAGAGTTACTAAGAGGAAGGCATTCTTGTACACAGAAAGTACCAAATAAATGTTATCTGTTGTTGACTTACCTATTACCCTGGGCAATAAATACCTTGAACTCTACAAAATTATCCGTATTCCTCTTCTGTAAAATAGGGATATCTTTCCCCATGGTACCCTTGTCACAGGATTCTTACCATGGTCAAATAAAGGAAAATATTTAGCAAAACTTAAATAAACATTTTCAGAGAGAGAAGAGGGGAGCAGGGAGAGAGAGTATTTTATCTCAAGCACAAATTTCCCATGACAGAAACAATTTCTAAATTTAATGTCATCTGGCATAGTCTAGCTAGCCCATCCATCAGAGATGTCCAACTATCCAAGAATATTTATGGTAACATGTGTAGTAATCTTGGGAAAAAAGAGAATGTTAAACTACATTTTTGGGTCAACATGCCAAAACAATAGCCATTATCATATTCGTTTCTCAATTTATTGATAGATTCACAAAACATTTATTAAGTTTATTTATTATTTGCCAGACACACTGGTGCTGCAAATATTTTGTACTGAGAATACAAACATAAGCAGAAAGAAATACAAACATAAGCAGAAAGAAGCTTACATTCTCATGGAGAAAGTTAACATATATAAAAGGTGCGGGGAGGAAGTACCCAGATGGGGGCAAGGTGACAAAGTAGACAAGGGGAATCATGGACTAGACTAAGTTCGAAATGATCATGGTTGGGTACTTCCTGAAATGGAGATTCTGGAGAGAAATTCACTAAGATGAGGAGGTGAGGTCTTGGTGGTGGAGGTGCACAGCTACTGTGAGAAGACTGCTGGGGCAGGAGTGGAGAAGTAGTTCTAGGAATCTTGAGCTGAGCCCAAGTTTGAAGGGACCCGTCCCTTTGCTTGTTCTGGTCTTTCTTCAGATCCCAGATGACCTCAATTCCCTTATGAATAGAGACATGAGCTGGGCTTCTAAGTGGGTCTTAGCACAATCCAGTGAGGAGATGAGGACTGCAATGACTTTTAAAAAGATGAGGTAACCTTTGTTCAAGAATTGGTTTTTACTCTTTCACCGTGTTCTTAAGAAGGGTCTGTGTTAAAATATAAAATACTTAGGAGTCTACCTGCCAAGACAAACCCAGGAACTATATGAATACAATTATAAAACATTTTTCACACAAATAAAGTCAGATCTAAAGAACTGGAAAAATATTGATTCCTCATGTGCAGGCTGAGCCAATATAATAAAAATGACAATTCTACCTAAATCTATTTATTCAGTGCCATACCAATCAAACTATAAAAAATTATTTTATAAAGCTAGAAAAAATAATAAAATTCATCTGGAAGAATGAAAGCTCAAGGATATTAAGGGAATCAATGAAAAAAATGCTAAAGAAGGTGGTCTAGCCATACTAGATCTCAAACTGTATTATAAAGTGGTAATTTTATCAAAACAATCTGGTACTGGCTAAGAAATAGAGTAGTGGATCAGTGGAATAGATTAGATAAAAATTACATTATAGTAAATGACCATAGTAATCTAGTATATGATAAACCCAAAAATCCAAGCTTTTGGAACAAAAACTCATTATTTGACAAAAACTACTGGGAAAACTGGAAAACAGTATGGCAGAAACTAGGTAGAGACCAACATAGCACACTGTATACCAAGAAAAGGTCAGAATGGGTACATGATGTATGCACAGAGAGTGATACCATAAGCAAATTAAGAGAGCATGGAATAGTTTATCTGTCAGATTTATGGATAAGGGAAGAATTTAGGACCATGAAAGATATAGAGAGCATTACAAAATATAAAATAGATAATTTTAATTATATAGAATTAAAAGTTTTTGCACAAACAAGATCAATGAAAGCAAAATTATAAGGAAAGCAGAAAACTGGGATTTTTTTTTTTACAGCAAGTATCTCTGATAAAGGCCTCATTACTAATATAGAAAACTAAGTGAAATTTATAAAAAGACAAATCATTCCCCAACTGATAAATGGTCAAAGGATATGAACAAGCAGTTGTCAGATAAAGAAATTGAAGCTATCTATAGTCATATAAAAAAAATGCTCTAAATCACTATTGATTAGAGAAATGCAAGTTAAAACAACTCTGAGGTACCACCTCACACGTATCAGATTGGCTAATATGACAAAAAAAGGATAATGTTGGACATTGGAGAAAATGTGAGAAAACTGGGACACTAATGCACTGTTGGTGGTGTTGTGAACTGATCCAACCATTCTAGAGAGCAGTTTGGAACTAGGCCCAAAGGGCTTTAAAACTGCATAGTCTTTGACCCAGCAATACTGCTGCTAGGTCTGTCTCCTAAAGACATTCAAGAAAAAAGGGGAAAGGCTCGCTCAGATTCTTAAGATGTAGCCAGTGTTTAGATTCTTTTTTTTTTTTTTTTTTTTTTTAGGCAATTGGAGTTGTGACTTGCCCAGGGTCACACAACTAGTAAGTTTGGTCTGAGGCCGAATCTGAACTCAGGTCCTCCTGACTTCAGAGTCGGTACTCTATCCACTGCGCCACCTAGCTGCCCCTCACTGTTTAGATTCTTAAGATATGCTTAGATTCCTTAAGAGTCTGACCTGTAAGGTGAATGTTCTAATAAACTTTGTCTAAAAAAAAAGGGGGGGGGGAAGAACCTACATGTACAAAAATATTTATAGAAGCTCATTTTGTGGTGGCTAAGAATTGGAAATCAAAGAGATGCCCATCAGTTGGGGAATGGCTAAACAAGCTGTGACATATGATTGTAATGGAATATTGTTGTACTGTAAGAAATGACAAGCAAGATGATTTCAGAAAAACCTGGAAAGACTTACATGAACTCTGATGCATAGTAAAGTGAACAGAACCAAGATAATGTTGTACACCGTAACAGTAATATTGTTTGATGAAGAACTCTGAATGACTTAGCAATTCTCAGCAATACAATGATCCAAAACAATCCCAAAGGACTCATGATGAAGCATACTATCCACCTCCACAGAAATAACTGACATTAATTGAATATAGACTGAAGCATGCTATTTTTCACTTTCTTTCATACTTCTCTTTTATTCAAGTCTTCCAGTGTAAAATAACTAATATGGAAGTGTTTTACATAATTACACTTGTGTGATCTATATTTGATTGCTTACCATCTAAGGGAGGGTAGAGGGGAGGGGGGAAAGGATAGAATTTGGAATTCAAAACTTTAAATAAAAATGTTAAAAAATTGAAAAAAATATGCAACAGTCATTACTTGGGTTTTTGAGCAGGAATAAAAAAAAATGAAAGGCCTGCGTTCCTTTATTTCTACATACTTTCAAATAGGGAAAAGTCTGGAAAGG
>NW_020953678.1:0-3469 GCF_900497805.2 Vombatus ursinus
CCTCTGGAGTTCTTGAAGGGCCTTCTAATTCCCAGAAATGGTAACCATTAGAGTTTCTCCTGAGCAATAGTCAAATGCCCCAACATCTATGAGATAGAGCGGCATAGTTAGTTGTGGACCAACTCCCTTAAAGTTAGCCAAGAGCCAGGAATTATTGAGACCTGCTTTCAAATTGTGCCTCTGACATTCACTTCATCCCTCTGAGCCTCAGTTTTCTCATCTCTAAAATCGACTCAATAATTCCTATTACATCATCTCCCAGGAATGTTGCCAGATCCAGTGCAGTATTTATTTTGGCTTGTCATTTCTAATGAAGCACTGATCTGACTACAGGAGCTGGGAGTGAAGACAATTTTGGTATCTTTGCCCACATCTTTTCCCTTTTCCAGGAAAGGAATGCTTTACCCTGGGCTCATTCTTTTCCTACCTGAGCCCATATAGTATGACAGAAGGTTTCCAGAAAGGGTGGGATAATTACACCAGCTTCATTCCTCATCAAATGGTCCTTTTCTTCTGTACCCATATACACGTGAATTAAGTTTCCTCATTGCCTAACTTCAAAAGGCAGAAAGATCTTGGTGAGATTTTGACCTAGGTTTGGTTCAATGCAATGCTCCTCTTTTCTTGTCCTCTTATTGGTAGGTCCAGTAGACTGTTTCTGGACTCAGCCATTATCAGCCAGTGGAAAGCTCTTTACGTTCAGAAGGACTAAAGTGCAGGCTTCTCTTTGGGCTGGGATTCTTTCCCTGGTTATTTGATTTCAGGCCCTATTTAGGGGCAACTACATAGCACAGTGGATTGGGCCTGGAGTCAGGAAGACATGTGTTGCAATCCACACACACATTTTTACTTATTACCTGTATGACCTTGGGTGAGTCACTTAACATCTCATTGCCTCAGTTTCCTGATTAAGTGATGATAATAATCCCCCTATCTCCTAAGGTCTTTGTGGGGATCAAATGAGGTATTTGTAAAGCATTTGGCACAACATCTGGCTCATAGTAAGCACTATATAATTTCTATTCATCATCATCATCATCAATCAGCCTGTGCTGGAGGCTAGGGCTGAGACCCTGCTCATCTATTGAGATCAGAGCCACACAACCATTTTTTACTTCTGAACTTGTTCCTAACTCAGTATACAAGCCAGGGCCAATGACCAATACTAACTGTGGCCCCCTGCCCATAAGTGTGAGACCCCAGTCCTCCTACATGTGTGACCTGGAATGCCTAGTAAGGGACAGAGCTGCTGAGTGGGCTGTTGTTCCTTCACATTGCTCATTAAGCCCTGCTAGTGCTGGATCTGGGATGTCTTCTTGGCCTAGTGCACTACCACTTCTTGCTCTGAAATGCAGTGAGCACCTGTCCAGACCATCCCCAATGTCCACAGACAGTCTCTGTCTCCCTTTGTTGAGTTGGGCTGAAAAAATGATTTGCTGTGGAAATGCCTAAGGGAAAGGTAGACCTACTGGGGCTCAAAGGATGGTATGATGGAGCTGGTCTGGTATAATCAATGGTCTGCAGTCAGAAAGACCTGCGTTTAAATCCCATCTCAGATACAGACTGTGTGACCGTGGGCACATCACTAACTCTTTCATCTTAGTTTCTTCATCTATAAAATAGGGATAATGATATTTGTAGAATGTCCCACAAAGGTCTGTTGTTAGCATCAATGATGCTGCTGTCTGGAAAGGGTATGATGAATTTAACATGCTCTGTAAATGTCATTTACTACGAACCTGAATGAGGGGAAGATAGGTTGGAAAAGGCCATCAAGGGAAACAGTCCTCAAAGATAAGAAACAAATGTCTCAAAGGCCATTCTCAATGGAGGACAGGCAAAGGGACTGTCTCTGTATGATATGAAGTCCCAACCCCTTCAGCATGACGTTGGAGTCTTGGCTCAGAGAGCTCCTGGTTCCAAAAGCTTCAAGACAATTCCACAAGCAGGAGTTAAATACCTGCTGGATGCAGGACTCTGAGCCCTGGAGATCAGCTGAGTCAGGCCTTTGCTTTGGCCAGCTTCTAGCCTTGCCTCTGCTTAGACTTCAGTGTAGATGAATTAAATAATATAAAGTTGTCATAAGAAATAATGAGCACAATCATTTCAGAAAAACCTAGGAAGTCTTCTATGAACTGATGCAAAGTGAAATGAGCAGAACCAGAATATCTACACAGTATCATTGATATTGTGATAATCAATTGTGAAAGACTTTTGTGAAACTCTGATCAAGACGGTGATCCAAGGCAATTCCAAAGGAATCAAGATGAAAAATGCTGTCCATATCCAGAGAAAAAAACTGATGCAGTCTGAATGTGGATCAAAGCATGTTATTTTTCACTTTATTTTTTGTATTTTTTTTCTTTTTTGGTCTGTGTCTTCTTTCACAACATGACTAATATGAAAATGTTTTGCATGATCACACAAGTATAACCTACATCAAATTGCTTACTATCTCAAGAAGAGAGGTTGAGAGAGAGAGGGAGGAAGAGAATTTAAAACTCAAAATTTTAAAAAATGAATGATAAAAATTGTCCTGAAAGCCTGGGAAGTCTTATATGAACTGATGCAAAGTGAAGTGAACAGAACCAGGAGAACACTGTACATAGTAACTGCAACATTGTACAATGATCAACTGTGAATGACTTAGCTATTCTCAGTAATTCAGTGATCAAAGACATATCCAAAGGACTTGTGAAGAAAAATGCTATCTACCTCCTGAGAGAGAGAACTGATGAGCTTTGAGTACAAGTTGAAGCAGACTTTTTACTTTCTTTATTTCTCTTGGGTTTTTGTTTGGGTGTGTTTTCTTTTGCAATATGACTAGTAGGGAAATATATTTTGCATGACTTCACTTGTATAATTGATATATTGCTTGACTTATCAAAAAGTGAGAAATAGGAGAGGGAGAATTTGGAACTCAAAATTTTAAAAAATAAATGTTAAACATTAAAAATGTAACTGGGAAATATTTAGTAAAATAAATAAAAATATATTAAAGAGGAAAAAAAGAAGAATGTTGTCTGTGTTAGATATTAACCATCAGTGTCCACACTCTTGGGGATTCTCCAGGGTTTATCAGCTGTCTCAACATCAGATCTTTACTTCTTCTAAGAGGTACAGGAATGTTTAGTTGACAGGCTCCACCTGCCTCTGAATTTATAACCAGTTTGTTCATAACTCAAGTTTCTCTCAGACATTCAAGTTCTCAGGTTCTTTCTCTGGAACTCCCACCCCCCAGCAGTAGGTCACAGCTGCTGAGGGACTGAGCCCATGAAGGGCCTCACCCTCAGAAATTGAGAGTTTCTTTGTCTAATTCCAAAGTGTAGTTGGGAAGGGAGATCCCCTTTAGGAGAGCCTCCCTTCCAACTTTTTATCATTGGCCCCTGAAGTGGCATTTTTCAGGAAAGAGTATTGAAAGAGTGGCAAGATGCTGATTTCATCTGAAAGGACAAGCACAATAGAAGAT
>NW_020953679.1:0-3469 GCF_900497805.2 Vombatus ursinus
CCTCTGGAGTTCTTGAAGGGCCTTCTAATTCCCAGAAATGGTAACCATTAGAGTTTCTCCTGAGCAATAGTCAAATGCCCCAACATCTATGAGATAGAGCGGCATAGTTAGTTGTGGACCAACTCCCTTAAAGTTAGCCAAGAGCCAGGAATTATTGAGACCTGCTTTCAAATTGTGCCTCTGACATTCACTTCATCCCTCTGAGCCTCAGTTTTCTCATCTCTAAAATCGACTCAATAATTCCTATTACATCATCTCCCAGGAATGTTGCCAGATCCAGTGCAGTATTTATTTTGGCTTGTCATTTCTAATGAAGCACTGATCTGACTACAGGAGCTGGGAGTGAAGACAATTTTGGTATCTTTGCCCACATCTTTTCCCTTTTCCAGGAAAGGAATGCTTTACCCTGGGCTCATTCTTTTCCTACCTGAGCCCATATAGTATGACAGAAGGTTTCCAGAAAGGGTGGGATAATTACACCAGCTTCATTCCTCATCAAATGGTCCTTTTCTTCTGTACCCATATACACGTGAATTAAGTTTCCTCATTGCCTAACTTCAAAAGGCAGAAAGATCTTGGTGAGATTTTGACCTAGGTTTGGTTCAATGCAATGCTCCTCTTTTCTTGTCCTCTTATTGGTAGGTCCAGTAGACTGTTTCTGGACTCAGCCATTATCAGCCAGTGGAAAGCTCTTTACGTTCAGAAGGACTAAAGTGCAGGCTTCTCTTTGGGCTGGGATTCTTTCCCTGGTTATTTGATTTCAGGCCCTATTTAGGGGCAACTACATAGCACAGTGGATTGGGCCTGGAGTCAGGAAGACATGTGTTGCAATCCACACACACATTTTTACTTATTACCTGTATGACCTTGGGTGAGTCACTTAACATCTCATTGCCTCAGTTTCCTGATTAAGTGATGATAATAATCCCCCTATCTCCTAAGGTCTTTGTGGGGATCAAATGAGGTATTTGTAAAGCATTTGGCACAACATCTGGCTCATAGTAAGCACTATATAATTTCTATTCATCATCATCATCATCAATCAGCCTGTGCTGGAGGCTAGGGCTGAGACCCTGCTCATCTATTGAGATCAGAGCCACACAACCATTTTTTACTTCTGAACTTGTTCCTAACTCAGTATACAAGCCAGGGCCAATGACCAATACTAACTGTGGCCCCCTGCCCATAAGTGTGAGACCCCAGTCCTCCTACATGTGTGACCTGGAATGCCTAGTAAGGGACAGAGCTGCTGAGTGGGCTGTTGTTCCTTCACATTGCTCATTAAGCCCTGCTAGTGCTGGATCTGGGATGTCTTCTTGGCCTAGTGCACTACCACTTCTTGCTCTGAAATGCAGTGAGCACCTGTCCAGACCATCCCCAATGTCCACAGACAGTCTCTGTCTCCCTTTGTTGAGTTGGGCTGAAAAAATGATTTGCTGTGGAAATGCCTAAGGGAAAGGTAGACCTACTGGGGCTCAAAGGATGGTATGATGGAGCTGGTCTGGTATAATCAATGGTCTGCAGTCAGAAAGACCTGCGTTTAAATCCCATCTCAGATACAGACTGTGTGACCGTGGGCACATCACTAACTCTTTCATCTTAGTTTCTTCATCTATAAAATAGGGATAATGATATTTGTAGAATGTCCCACAAAGGTCTGTTGTTAGCATCAATGATGCTGCTGTCTGGAAAGGGTATGATGAATTTAACATGCTCTGTAAATGTCATTTACTACGAACCTGAATGAGGGGAAGATAGGTTGGAAAAGGCCATCAAGGGAAACAGTCCTCAAAGATAAGAAACAAATGTCTCAAAGGCCATTCTCAATGGAGGACAGGCAAAGGGACTGTCTCTGTATGATATGAAGTCCCAACCCCTTCAGCATGACGTTGGAGTCTTGGCTCAGAGAGCTCCTGGTTCCAAAAGCTTCAAGACAATTCCACAAGCAGGAGTTAAATACCTGCTGGATGCAGGACTCTGAGCCCTGGAGATCAGCTGAGTCAGGCCTTTGCTTTGGCCAGCTTCTAGCCTTGCCTCTGCTTAGACTTCAGTGTAGATGAATTAAATAATATAAAGTTGTCATAAGAAATAATGAGCACAATCATTTCAGAAAAACCTAGGAAGTCTTCTATGAACTGATGCAAAGTGAAATGAGCAGAACCAGAATATCTACACAGTATCATTGATATTGTGATAATCAATTGTGAAAGACTTTTGTGAAACTCTGATCAAGACGGTGATCCAAGGCAATTCCAAAGGAATCAAGATGAAAAATGCTGTCCATATCCAGAGAAAAAAACTGATGCAGTCTGAATGTGGATCAAAGCATGTTATTTTTCACTTTATTTTTTGTATTTTTTTTCTTTTTTGGTCTGTGTCTTCTTTCACAACATGACTAATATGAAAATGTTTTGCATGATCACACAAGTATAACCTACATCAAATTGCTTACTATCTCAAGAAGAGAGGTTGAGAGAGAGAGGGAGGAAGAGAATTTAAAACTCAAAATTTTAAAAAATGAATGATAAAAATTGTCCTGAAAGCCTGGGAAGTCTTATATGAACTGATGCAAAGTGAAGTGAACAGAACCAGGAGAACACTGTACATAGTAACTGCAACATTGTACAATGATCAACTGTGAATGACTTAGCTATTCTCAGTAATTCAGTGATCAAAGACATATCCAAAGGACTTGTGAAGAAAAATGCTATCTACCTCCTGAGAGAGAGAACTGATGAGCTTTGAGTACAAGTTGAAGCAGACTTTTTACTTTCTTTATTTCTCTTGGGTTTTTGTTTGGGTGTGTTTTCTTTTGCAATATGACTAGTAGGGAAATATATTTTGCATGACTTCACTTGTATAATTGATATATTGCTTGACTTATCAAAAAGTGAGAAATAGGAGAGGGAGAATTTGGAACTCAAAATTTTAAAAAATAAATGTTAAACATTAAAAATGTAACTGGGAAATATTTAGTAAAATAAATAAAAATATATTAAAGAGGAAAAAAAGAAGAATGTTGTCTGTGTTAGATATTAACCATCAGTGTCCACACTCTTGGGGATTCTCCAGGGTTTATCAGCTGTCTCAACATCAGATCTTTACTTCTTCTAAGAGGTACAGGAATGTTTAGTTGACAGGCTCCACCTGCCTCTGAATTTATAACCAGTTTGTTCATAACTCAAGTTTCTCTCAGACATTCAAGTTCTCAGGTTCTTTCTCTGGAACTCCCACCCCCCAGCAGTAGGTCACAGCTGCTGAGGGACTGAGCCCATGAAGGGCCTCACCCTCAGAAATTGAGAGTTTCTTTGTCTAATTCCAAAGTGTAGTTGGGAAGGGAGATCCCCTTTAGGAGAGCCTCCCTTCCAACTTTTTATCATTGGCCCCTGAAGTGGCATTTTTCAGGAAAGAGTATTGAAAGAGTGGCAAGATGCTGATTTCATCTGAAAGGACAAGCACAATAGAAGAT
>NW_020953680.1:0-9405 GCF_900497805.2 Vombatus ursinus
AGTTCTATAAATAGCAACATGAAAAACCTGAAGCTTGGGACAGTGCACCCTCCACCCCAGGATCAGAGCCCAATTTTAACATATATACTTAAAAGTCAAGAGATAAGCTGGAAAAATGACCAAACAAGAAAAAAAAAACCTGACCATAGAAAGTTACTATGGTGTTCAGGATGATCAGAATATAAATCCAGAAGAAGACAACAAAGTCAAAAGTGCTACATCCAAAACCTTAAAGATAAATATAAATTAGTCTCAGGCCCAAAAAGAATTCCTGCAGGAACTCCAAAAGGATTTTAAAACTCAAATAAGAGAGAAAGAGGAAAAATTCTGAAAACTAAGGAGAGTGATACAAGAAAATCATGAAAAAAGTCAAGAGCTGAGTAAAGGAAGGCAAAAAAATTACTAAAGAAAATAACACCTTAAAAAACAGAATAGACAAAATGATAAGAGATATAGAAAAATTCACTGAAGAGGACAACTCCTGAAAAAGCAGGACTGGCAAATGGAAAAAGAGGTATAAATATTCAGTGAAGAAAAGAACTCCTTAAAAAGTATAATTGACCAAACAGAAAAGGAGGTACATCAACTCACTGAAGAAAATAATGCCTCAAAAATGAGAGTTGGGGAGGTGGAAGCTAATGACTCCATGAGACAGTAAGAAACAATAAAACAAATTTAAAAGAATGAAGAAATAGAAGAAAATGTGAAATATTTCATTGGAAAAACAATTCACGTGGAAAATAGGTCAAGGACAGCTAATTTAAGAATTATTGTACTATTGGAAAACTATGATCAAAAAAAGAGCCTAGACATCAACTTTCAAAAAGTTATCAAGGATAACTGCCCTGATATCCAAGAACCAGAGGGTAAAATAGAAACTGAAAGAATCTGCCAATGGCCTCCTGAAAGAGATCTTCAAATGAAAACTCCCAGGAATATTACAGCCAGATTCCACAGCTCCCAGGTCAAGGAGAAAATATTGCAAGCATGCAGAAAGAAACAATTCAAATATCATGGAGCCACAGTCAGGATAACACAAGATTTAGCAGCTTCTACATTAAAGGATCCAAGAACTTGGAATATTATGTTTTGGAATACAAAGGAGCAAAGATTACAAGCAAGAATCAGCTACCCAGCAAAACTGAGTATAATTCTTCAGGGGAAAAAATTGGAAATTCATTAATACAAAAGGACTTTCAAGCATTCCTGATGAATAGACCAGAGCTGAACAGAAAACTTTACTTTCAAATACAAGATTCAAGAGAAGCATGAAAAGATAAACAGGAAAGTGAAATCATAAGGGATTCAATAAGGCTAAACTGTTTACATTCCACTATGGGAAGAAGATCCTTGTTACCATTAAGAACTTCCTCATTGTTAGGGCAGTTAGAAGGAGTATACATTGACACAGTGCACAGGTGAGTTGAATATGATGGGATGATACCCAAATAAAATAAAATAAAGTGGTGAGAAAAAGGAATGCAGTGGGGAAAGGGGGAAAGAGAGATAGAATTAGGAAAATTATCTCACATGAAAGAGGTGCAAAAGAGCTTTTACAATGAAGGGGAAGATGAGGATATGGCAGGCAACACTTGAACCTTACTTTCATTGGAATTGGCTGAAAGAGAGAATAACATACACACTCAGCTGGGTACAGAAATTTATCTTGCCATACAGGAAAGTAGAAGGAGAAGGAAATAAGAAGAGGGGCTGATAACCAGGAAGTTAGATTGGGAGAGGTGGTACTCAGGAGCAAAACACTCTCGAGGATGGACAAGGTGAAAGGAGAGTGACAAGGATAAGCAGGGGTAAAATAGGATGCAAGGAAATACACAGTAATCATAACTGAAAAAAAATTTCATACCAAGTTTTTTGAAGGTCTCATTTCTCAATATATAGGATCTGAATCAAATTTATAAGACTACAAGTCATTCCCTAATTTATAAATGGTCAAAGGATACAAACAGGCAGTTTTCAGATGAAGAAAT
The DNA here is from genome assembly GCF_900497805.2 of Vombatus ursinus. Classification (NCBI taxonomy): domain Eukaryota; kingdom Metazoa; phylum Chordata; class Mammalia; order Diprotodontia; family Vombatidae; genus Vombatus; species Vombatus ursinus. The sequence goes on from NW_020953680.1 coordinate 1,989, forward strand.
CAGATCTATCTATAGTCACATGGAAAAATGCACCAAGTCACTACTCATTAGCGAAATCCACCTCACACCAATTGGATTGGCTAATAGAAAAGGGAAAGGATAAATTTTGGATGGGATATGGGAAGACTGGGACACTAAAGCACTGTTGGTGGAGATGTGAACTGAGCCAACAATTCTGGAGAGCAATTTGGAACTATACCCAAAGAGGTATAAAATTATTCATACCCTGTTGGCCAGCACAGGTTCAGGGAATAAGTATGTCTGTTATAAAAATGTTCTGAGCCCTTTTCAGGGCTGCTTTCCACCTTCAGTGTCCACCTGCCTCCCAACTTTCATCTGTGGCTCCAAGAAGCTGTAGCATATGCAGTGGCCACGCCCCAGTAAACTTTTTCAGTAAATAGGCTAATTCAGGTGAAGGATAACTGAGGGGCCTCACTCCCATTGGCGAGTTGGGGGGTATCTGCCCCAAGGATGTGAAAACTTCTCCTGGTGGAATGGGCAGATGTGAACAATTTGTTCCAACAGGCCATGAGGCTGCTTAAGCAGGCACTGTGGAGCACTGAGAGTTGATTAGACATTAAAGGTGCCAAGATCATGCACTGCATCCAGAGCCATCAGCAGTCATGTTGACTTTTCTCTTGCCACTGGACTCCAATGTCTCTGGAAGAGAGATTGAGGCTGATGACTTCATACATCTCTGCCTCACTTAAATCCAATTTATGCACAATTCAAAAGACATCACGCATTTTTGCGTACCTGAAAGTCCTGTGGCAACAGGCAAGTGATGAAGCAACAGGTGCAGATACACTGGCAGCTGTAGTCACAACCCTGCACACAGGTGGCCCGGACCATAGAGTTGTCTTCTCACTGGACTGAAGGAGCAGTGGGATTCAGCAGCCCCCTGGGTGTCTCAGTAACCTTTTTTGAGGACCACACTGCTGAGTTCCTGATGTGATGAAGGGGCTAGAACAGGTACCCTAAAAATTGTCTGCTTCCCCTAACCTAACCATGGCACTGCACCATCTATACCTGGAACCATCAGGTATAGCAAATGGAGAAATTTCGAATGATGGGGACAAGTTTGCTTACCTTGTCAGTATACTTTCCACTGATGTACACATAGATAATGAAGTTGATGCATGCATTGACAGAGCTAGCTCAGTGTTGCCAAAGGAAAGTGTGGGAGAGAAGAGGTATAGGCTGCCTAACAAACTGAAGGTTCTACAGAGCCATTGTGTTGACCTCATTGTTGTATGCCTATAAACCTGAACAGTCTACCAGTTGCCATACCAGGAACCTGAGTCATTTCTGTTTGAATTGTCTTAGGAAGATTCTGAAGGTCAACTGTGAAGATAAGGTATCAGACACTGAGGTTGTTTCTCAAGCTGAATTGCCAAGCATTGAAACACTGCTGCAAAGATTCAACTCTGATGGGCTGGCCATGTTATTGGAATGCCCAACCTAAGTTTGTGTAAAAGACTACAGAGAATTCACACTAGGCAAGTGCTCACATGTAGGTCAGAAAAAGTGATCAAGGATCCTCTCATGGTCTCTCCAAAGAGCTTTGGTATTGTTTGTGAGACATGGGAGACAATGGCCCAAGACCACCCAGTGTAGCATGCCTGCATCAAAGAGGCATTGTGCTTTATGAGCAAAGCAGAATTGTAATAGCTCAAAAGCAATATGAGGTGAACAAATTTAGAGGCATCCCTATTCCAAATGTTCATATGAATTATTTGTACCCAACCTGTTGTAGAGCCTTCCTGATCTTATATTGATCTGATCAACCACAGTTGGATAGGAGAGAAAATCTTTCCCTTCACCCTCTAGTATAGATAGGGGGGGGCCATCTCCAGTCATCCTGATCTGTATCTTACCACTAGACCCAAATGGTTCCAGAGGGGAAATTGAGGCTGGTGACCTTGCACAGCACTCCCTCACTTAAATCCAATTCACCTGCAAATCATGGCATCATCTTCCTGATTTCATGGTCCTCTTCAAGAATGAAGGACAAACAACACTTTAGATCCATAGGGTCTCCTCCTTAACACTCTCCAGCCCTTCAACTCAAACCATTCTGAGTCTTGATTGCCGAATACACCTATTTGTTGCTGTTGTTCAGTCACCTCCAACTCTTCATGACCCTGTTCTGGGGTTTTCTAGGCACTGATACTGGAATGGTTTACCATTATCCTTCTCCAGCTCATTTTACGGATAAAGAAATTGAGGCGAGCAGTTTAAGTGACTTGCCTAACTAGTAAGTGTCTGAGGCCAGATTTGAATTCAGGAAGAGGAGTCTTCCTGATTCCAGGTCCAGCATTGTAGGTACTGTACCACCTCGGTGCCTAGGGCAAGAGTAAATTAACCCAGCCATAGAGTCGGAGTGATAGAGATGTAGTGTAGTTTCATATGTTATCAATCATATGGCCTCCAGAAACGACATCCTTGTGCCAGATTGTAGGAGTTCTTGAACTCCAGCTTTCTTTTCTTTTCGGTTTTGTTTTGTTTGGGGGGGGGGTTGTTGTTGCTTTTTAATCCCAGCTTTCTAAAGGGGTGTTCAAATTTCCTGAAATCCAGCCTTCTAGAGGATAGGCAAGAGCTTCTTGTCTCAGTATCTAGCATGTGGTCCCAGAATAAAGGAAGCAATATAAAGCTGATCTATGATACAAAGAGGGCAGTTAGGTGGCTCACTGGTTAGAGTGCCAGAAGACTCTTCTTTCTGAGTTCAAATCTGGCCTCAGGCAATTACTAGCTGAGTGACCCTGTGAAAGTCACTTAACCCTGCTTGACTCAGTTTCCTCATTTGTAAAATGAGCCAGAGAAAGAAATGTCAAACCACTCCATTATCATTGCCAAGAAAAGCCGAAGTGGGGTCACAAAGAGTCAGACACAATTGGAAAATGAATGAATAACAGCATAATACAAAACAGTGAAAACCTTGGAACTATGCGTTATTTTGCCAATACAAGTGAAAACAGTTGCCTCTCTCAAAATCTCAAGTATTTTCTTTCCAAGGCTAGTACCATAAAGCTTAGAGGCCTGTGTGAATTCCTGGGGTATAGGTAGGACTCAACAGAATGTCGATACATTTCACCTCTAACACCTCTATATTTCTTTCTAAAGGGAGTCCAAACCACATGATGTGGTTATAAATCTAGAGAATTGTAGACATCCACGGACAGGAGGAGAATTGTATCAATTGTGGGCTTCTCTGCATTCTTTATTGATTCTACTGTGTTTCTGTGGAGTGAAATAAAAGGGGTCCTGTATCCAATATGCACAAAAGCTGGATCCTTCTCACCTACATCCATGGTGATCTAAATATGAGTTATTTTCAGAGGCTTCCCAGAGAAATCTTTGGGGAATAGGGGAGAAATAAGCCTAAGAAATATAATTTTTGAGAAGTCCCTATGAGTGAACATAGCCTATGTAAGCTAGAACAATGGGTACTAAGCCATGTGAGACAGTTATCTCAATAAGTGCAAAGTAGGACCCCAGATAACATGCCTTCAAGTATTGGAGGGGGAGGAGAGATTACTTCTATTTAGGGAATCAGGGAAGGAAGACTTCATGAAGTTAGCACTAGATTTGGTCTCAAGAAAGGGAAGGGATTTCAACCTAGCATAGATGGAGAAGTCCATTATGAAAATTTGCATGGGAATTTGTAAGCAAAGGTACTGTGATAGCAGAAGGTAGGGTAGGAGTTTGGAATAGGTAGTAGTGCAGTTTTAACGGAACAGAGAATAAATAAGGGTGAGTAGTGTGAGCTAAAGATGGGAAGGCAGATGGAACTAGATTGTGCAGGACCTTGAGTGCTAGAATAAGGAGTTTTTTTACTTTATTCAGTAGGCAATGAAGGGTATTGAAGATTTCTGAGTAGAGGAATGATAAAGTAGTATATTAGGAACATTTTTAGACGACAATGAGAATAGCTTAGAGATGTCATAGACCATTAGCAGGAAGACTAGTTATGAAGGTATTAAAATAGCACAGCTGAGACATGATGGGCTCCTGAACTATGGTGGTGCTATTGTGAGTGGAAAGGATGCACAAATATGTGAAATATTGGAGAAGTAAAATTGACAGGCCTTGCCAAATGACTGGATGTTCAGGTCATGGAAAGGAAAATATCAAAGATGAATGAGATCTCTAGTGTGGGTGACAGTGGTGCCAAAAACAGAAATAGAGATGTTAGAAGGAGGGGCAAATTTGGGGGGAAGAGTAACGATTCAGTTTTGGATATGATGAGTTTGAAGTTAGAGTGAGATAGCAGCAATTAGTAATTAGCACTCAAGTGAGAGCTTGGGGAAGGTAATGATATAAATTTGAGAACGATTTGTATGGCAAGAATTACAGAAGCCAAATTCAAAGGCTTCGTGAAGGAAACAGCTAATTTTTATCAGAAAAAAATACATGGATAGAAGAGAAGAGGTATTAAACTATGCATAACATTTGACCCAAGGACATCTAGGCCTGCACCCTAAAAGGATCAAAGAAAGAGAACAAGGACCCAAATGCACAAAACATATTTAAAATAACTGTTTCATGATGGCAAAGAACTGGAAACTAAGAAGGCACCTATTAATTGAGGGAAAGGCTGACAAATTAAGGTATATGAATACAATGGAATACTGCTGTGCCAAAAAAAACGAAGAATAGTATGGTTTCAGAAAAATCCTAGAAAGACTTGTATGATCTTATGCAGAAATAAAATGAGTACGCCTAGAACAATGTATATAAAAACAACAACATTGTAAAAATGAAATAATTTTGAAAGATTTAAGAACTGTGGTCAACCCATGATCAGCTATGATTCCAGAAGACCAAAAATGAAAAATGTTACCCATCTCATGACAGAGAAGTAGTGGAGCAAATATTTAGAATGAGACACTTAATTTTTTTGGATATGGTCAATAAGGGAATTTGTTTTGCATGACAATGCATACGTGTTGCAAAGATTTTTTTTTTTTTCTTTTTTCACAGAATGAGTGGAGAAAGATGAGGAGAGAGGCAGCTAGGTGGCGCAGTGGACAAAGCTCAAGCCTTGGAGTCAGAAGGACCTGAGTTCAAATGTGACCTCAGATACTTGACACTTACTAGCTGTGTGACCCTGGGCAAGTCACTTATCCCCGACTGCCTCACCAAAAAGCAAAAAATAAAATAAAATAAAATAAAATAAAAAATAGAAAGATGAGGAGAGAAAATAAATTCCTGTTAATTGGAAAAATAATATATGTGGTTGTGATGAGCTTCACTGAATCATTCCTACTCACTTGCCTATTTCCAAAGACACAAATATACAAGAAGATTGGTCAAGATCAGAAATGACTTCATGGCCATGGGTCAAAATTTTTTCTCTGCTCAGTTAAGTTCCTGAGGGGAAAAAACTTACAACCTTGGTCTTAAAAAGCACGACCAGTGATCTAAGCCACTAGGCCAGTGGCAGTCAAAGGAAAATATAGTAACAGTCCCCAGTACCTGTCATTTTAGTTTGCTGGTATCTCTATTTCCTGCTTCTCCCAACCTCCCCACTATTCTCTTTGTCTTTTTTTCCTTTCCTCTTTCCCAATCTGATTTTAACTTTGTGAAGTTGAATGTTACACATTTTAAATGTTAATGTCTTGTGCTTCTTAGCAGATAAACACAAGTGAAATCTGGACCATTCAAATCAATTATAGCATACTAGAAAGAACACCAGATTTGGAATCAGAGCATTCCTGCCTTTGTTGCACTTGTGAGCTAGGTTTCCTCTTCTGTAAAATGAGGGCATTAGACTAAATGACCTTTATAGTGCCTTCCAGATCTAAGTACTGAAACCCTATGATCTTCGAACTTGAAAAGAGGCTTTGCAAAATCACTGACATAGCCCCCCCCCCCATCACATCTACCAGAGTGTTGGCATAATGTTGTGTCCCACTTATATCTATCAAGGTTAAAATTATATTCTTGAAAAGAATGTAGAGGGCCAGCTGTTGGAGGGGCTGTGAGGCGCGAGTGGGCCCTAACATGGGCACCAGAGGCTCCAAGGGCCGGAGACTGGGGCCCTTCTCATCTGCTGTGGCCGCGGGCCTGGGAGGCAGTCTCGAGCTCACCAACACGGCCCGTGCCCAGAATGCCCAGGCCCAGGCTCGGGGATTCCGCACCGCGCCATCCTTCGTGTTCACCTGTCACGGTTCCACGTATTATGATGAAGATGGTGACAAGTTCTATGAGGAAACAATTGTCACCAAGAATGGGCGAAAGCGTGCCAAGCTGAGGTGGGTGCAGAAGAACCTGATCCCTCTGGGTATCATGAGGCTAGACCACGGGGGATTTCCCGGGGATCATCTGGGAGATGTGAGCCCTGTAGCCCCTTCCTGCCCACATCCCAAGTCTGCGGGCTGGTGGGTATGCACAAATGGATAGGAGGAGGGGCAGCAGGACCAGAAAGAGGCCTTGGCTGGGGAAAACTCCCCACTTCCTTGGCAGGGCACCCCATGCTGCTGAGTCCACAAGCTCAAAGTGTGAGTCCTGATGAGAGGTGTCTGGGTTAAAGCAGCAGCCCCAGAATGAATTCCACCTGAAGTGGGCCCCTTGATGGGCCATATTTTTTCATCTACAAACCAAGAGGTGGAGAAGCTGGGTGCCCAGTTCTGTTTCTTCCACAGTACTGGGTGATGTCAGTTTGAGGGAGGGTCTGGGCATAAAGGATGATTGATTTGGTTCACTGGAGGAGGTATTTTCTCTAGGATCTGAGTGCCTGGGTAAAGAAAGGCGGTAGGATACTCAGTTTGTCTTCCTGAATCCGAAAGTCCCACCCCACCTTCTAATATCCAGAGGAGTGTCAGGAAATAAAAACTAGGTGAAAGCTCAGGCCAGGAATTTCAGGGTACAATTTCATTCCTTCTGACCTCAACCACCTCCCAATACCCCTCCCTCTCCTATTTCCTTGTAGCATGTGCCTGTCATGGGGGAAGGGGCAGGAGTGGCCTGGGGCTTGGTCACTGTCAGGGAGACAAGGAGACACAGAACTTTACAAGCAGGGTCTCATCTTTTCCTGGCCCTTCCCTTTGTATCCCCAGGGGCTGTGGGGCTGGCCACCAGGAGCTTTGCTATACACAAGCAGTGCCCTCTTTTCTCCTTCCCCTCACATTTCTGAGCATTTCAGATGTTTGCTACCTCAATTTCTACTACCCCCAAGGGAGGCTGGTTTCAATGAATTTCAGAACCACCCCTGATCCACTGCCCCACTCCCCTTCTCCTCACTCCCAGCCCACAATCAGCTCAGCCTGCTGGAACTGAAGGGGATTAAAAGATCTCCTATCTGGGGTGGGTTTCACTTCCTACACTCTGATCCTCCCCGAACCTCACCCCCCTATACACATATACATCTGGTCCCTGAGGGTATGGTTGGAAACTGAAGGGGTAGTGAATCTTA
>NW_020953681.1:0-5309 GCF_900497805.2 Vombatus ursinus
CAATAGATTGGGAATCAGGAAACCTGGTTTTGAGTCTTCTGGGAACACTTTAGCAATGAGTTAATTCTCAGGGCAACAGGAGGCACAAAGCAAGCCTTGTCTGTGACTTTGGGACACAGGATAGGTAAGTGTTGATGGTGAAAGGGAAGTGTTTGGAGCATGGAGATCTGGGTTGTGTGCCATAGAGAGGGTAGTGTATGGGTGTTGAGGTCCTACACCCAAAGATAAAAAGGAAGTTCCAAAGGGAAACCTGAAGACAAACAGCCTTCTTCAGAGTAACAAAGATCTGCCAGCCCAGAATTCAATCTTCAGGGGCTTCTCATCTCCTGTGAGGTAGGTGGCAGGAGTTAAAATCCTCAATTAAGGAAACAAATATGTAGAGCTGAAGTGACCTGAACAAAAGTGCAGAAAAGTGAAGAGCTAGATAGCAGTGCCTCATGACACAAAGTCCTGGTCATTCACATGGGGATGCTTCCATTTCTCTCAGCTGAGGGAGAATCATAGCTCCTAGAATATTGGAGGTAGGAGCCATGTTAGAACCTGGGATGTCAGTGTTGGAAGGGACTTTGAAATCACAGAAGACAGAATAAGCAGGAAGGGACTTTAGTGGTGGTCATCTACTCCATCCTCTTTGTTTTAAGGCCACCCACATTAGTCCCAATTTGGCAGGATTCATTCCTGTTTGTAGATAAGACAAAAAGAACAAGACAGCAGTCAAAGAATTTGTTGTCATGAAGGAGGAAAGCCTGGAAGGAAGGGTAAGGGGTGAGCAGGAGGAGGGTAGGAGGGGGAAAAGGGATTGGCAGGCAACCATATATCACTGGCTTCAGAGTGCCCCACTCCCCCATTACATTCTAGGCATTCAGTCACTGGGAGAGTTTGGAGATTGGGTAATTTAGAGATGAAGGAGTGGGGGTAAAGTGAAGAATCAGAGATGGATAAAAGATTCAAGAAAAATCCCAAAGCCAAAGCCATGCCTCCACTGAAGGTCTGCAAATTTCTGTCCAGGGAGAAGCTGAGGTTGAGAGTAGGGAAAATGGAGGGAGAGAAATAGATTAAATGACCTCCAGCTGAGGTCCATAGGAATCTATAATTCTATAAGAGGGAGGAAGGAAGGGGAAAAAAGGAAAGAAGAAAAGAGAGGCAGGGAAACAGAAAAGAATGAAGGAGAAAATTGTGGAGATTGAATGATGCTCTGAGAGATTTGCATTATTGATCCAGGAGGAAAGAAAGGTAAACAATGACTTGGTAAAAGCCTTTGAACATATTTTATAGACCTTCTATTATCCTCATTTCCAAGAAAGAAAACACTGGGATAAAAGTGTCTAATATGAAGTTAATGAATAAAAATGCCATTACTAAGACCTGCCTGATAGCAAACATTGTCTGGTTACCAGCATACCCAGCTTGGATCACATGATCTCTAAGGTCCTTTCTATCTCTAACATTCAAGGTTCTAAGTTAACTTCTTCTTGCCTAGTTCTAACATTTTATGTTCTAAAGTTCTTCCACCTCTCAGTCTATGTATGAATCCACAATATTATAATATAATCCTAAGATAATGAGCATATTTTTTCATTATTTAGGTCACATCAAAAAATGCTGATTTGATTATACATGCAAGGAAGTTAGGTAAGCAAATAAATTAACTGAGCTGTAAGCAGTAGAGTAGTTAATTATCTGTATCAAGACAGAGGAGCAGAGGTGTAAAAAAACGCAAATCAGAAAATAATCCAAAACCCAGCTAGGATCTAGAGTGTGGTATCTATTAATCTAATCTAATTTATCTATGTACATGTAATATTTATTTTATATTTCTTTCCTACATGAAAAATTGCTGATGCTAATATTAAAATGAGCTTGTATTTATAAATCATGCACTGTCAGGAAGGAAGAGAAAGTATAATATCTATCCACATATACATATGCATATATATGTAAAAATATATTCTAAATCATTCCTTTTCCTGATCATGTGTTAGTAAGGCTAATATTAAAGTGGGGTTGCATTTAAAGATCCAAATATTGACTCTCAATTCTGATTCTCTTAAATCCGGGGGAGAATAAGTGTTCATTTTATCCAACATTCAAAAACCCCATGACTTTTTGCACTGCTCATAAATAAGAGGACAGAAAGTATCCAAGAGCCAGGCACTGGGGAAGTGAGTCTCAGATTACAGAATTACTGTGGATCACTTATACTAGTGAGTGGTTGAGGGGTAATATCAGGATCTTAGGGCTGAGGAAGGGGATAGAAAAGCTGGGGTCAGTCAGGTTCCGGTGTGGTGTCACAAGTGCCCTCAGGGCACACTCCAGAGTTAGTCTTACACTATAAAGCATTGGTAGGGAGAATTCAGATGATGGATTATTGATTGGTTTCTGATGGGCTTTTAGTTTCATTTATTTGGCAGGATGACAGATTAGGCTTGGTTTATTGTAGGATAAATTCACTCCAATAATAATTCAGAAAAGATTGGAAAGAAGAAAATGATACTATGACCCACTATTAGCAAGAGGTATTATTTTTAGTTCATTAGAACCTAAAAATTGTCATACTGGGTTAACTTCATGAGTCATCTAGCTCTGAACTCCTTCTCAGATGAAGGTACAGTTTAGGGGTACATCATCCTTGTGTCTCTATCATTTCAACTAAAGAAGATGAAGGATGGGGTTCAAACATCCTAGTTTTCCTGAATGATTACAGAGCTATCATCCATGGATTCATATAAACATTTCTTGAAATGCTTTATATTTTCAGCCTATATCACCTCTTGGGGAAAATTCCATAACTTTATTCACTGTTGTGTAGCATAAATAGGCTTTCCCTTTATTTATCCTATTCATATGTATCTCCTTTGTATTATCTCATTCTAATATTCTGAGATTTGGTAGGAAAAGTCATTCTTCACTATAGGCTGGCCCCAAAGTCTTAGTTTAAACCTGCACTAGGACTTTGGGGATACCGTACCTATACCAATTTTTTTATGTTTTGTGAACTTCAAAGACCTCTCTTCCTCAAGGTTTATAATTCTGGATAGAAATCCTAATCTTTTCAATTTGTCTTCATATAATGTCATCACTCTTTCCTCCATCTCTCAAATCTTAGAATCCCAGAATTCCAGGGGTAGAAGGTGTCTTGAAACTCTGTCACTCAAAGTCATTTATCCTAGGGCCACCTGTACCCCCCTTTCTTGGACACCCATTCCCAAAAATGAATAGGAGGACCTCAGAAAATATCTGATGCAGCTATATGGTATGAGATTAAAACTCATTAAAAGCTTCTAATCACTGCCCTTCTATGCTAGTATAGATAATGTGTGGAGAAGGGGAGAGGAACATGGTTCTAGGATCTAGATTCCCACACAGTCCTCTCAGATCACACGTCAAGAAGCCACTTCTGTAATTGGTTTTCTATTCACTTTTTCACTCATTCCCACCTCTTTTGTGTTCATGGAATCCTATCTTTACTCATTTGCTTTTTGCTCACTCTTTCCAAATTCCCTTGATCAAACCCATTTCCATACTAAACCCACTCATTCATCCTGTACAACAACTTAATTATTCTACAAATTCAGCACCAACCTAAAGACAAAATCATAATGATGGAAAGGACTTCAGAAGCCAAATAATCCAACCTATGCCAACCGGAAAAATCTCCTCCTCCATATCATTCCCAACAAGTGATCATCCATCCATTGTGCTCATCACAATAATAGCTAATAACTAGCATTTATATAGTGCTTTAAGCTTTGCAAAGCACTTTCCTAATATTATCTCCCTTTATCCTGGGAGGTGTATGCAATTATTATCCCATTTTACAGATAAAGAAACTGAGACATAAAGAGATTATGTGACTTTCCCAGGATCACATAGCTAGTTAAGTGTGTAAAGCCTGATTTGAACTCGGGTTTTCCTGACTCCCGGTCCAGGAATCCATCCACTGCACCACCTAGCTACCTCTGACCATAAACACTAATTCTACATCCATGCCTCTTCTTTCACTACTGCCAGTTCCAAGAGGTCAATACCAGTCCCAAACATCCTTTCTGATGCTTTTAAACAGGCCTGAAGAATATTTGGTACCTATCTGTCCCTCTAGCCCCAAGTACACAGTTACTTTTCATTTTCCAAATAGCTCTATAATAACCTTCAAGTCTGGGGTCTTTGCATAGAGGAATCATTCTCTCCACCAACAAGGAGAACCTTATGCAAACATTCCAAGATTGAAACCATGATTCTATTTCTGATCCTCTGACAGAAGAGATTTCAGATATTATCTAGACCAGTCTACTACAACTAAAGCATGAATCCCCTCTGCAATATTTGCAAGAATTGTTACCTAGGATCCACTTGAAAATCTCTAGTGATGACCTCAATATTCTTTTTCCCCTGAATGCTCACAGCCATTCCTATTTTGGACAACTCCAACTATTAAGAAGCTTTTCAGTAAGTTGAACTTGTATCTAGCTCCCTGTAACTTTGTAGTTTTGCCTTTCAGGCCCAAATAAATCAAGTGGAATGAATCCATTTTCCATCTGATACTCCTCCCACAATTTTAAGACAATTATCATAGCAATCTCTACCCTTATCTTCTCTACTGCAGGCTACATATTCCTAATTCTTTCACCCACTCCTCATTCAGGATGGTTTCAAGTCCCTTCATTATCCTGGCTCCAATTTGGCCTGATAGCTTGTGTTTGCTCTTCCTGTGAGGGGTAAAGTTCCCTGTTCATTTGATGATTCTAAGTGGTTGAGGTTTTGGTAACAGTAAAGATAGCCCTAGAATTGACAGAAGCAAACTAGCAGATAGCTATGGAGCCAGAAAAACCATGAAATAATCTTTAATCCTCCTTATCTTGCTTTTCTTCTTTTTTTTCCTTATCTTATTTTTCCTGAAGACTTTGCATAGAGGAAATGAATTTTGTCCAACAGTTTACAGTCGAACTGCTCTCCTGACAGATTTCTTAGTATGGTGACCTTTCTCTCTTCTTCGGGGGACAGAAGGAGGCAAGTGATGGGAGGAGCCAAGAACAGCTCCTTTAAAGGTTTCATCCTGATGGGTATCTCTGACCATCCCGAGCTGGAGGTGATCTTTTTTATCGTTATCCTGTTCTGGTACCTGTTCACCTTGGTGGGCAACTTGACCATCATTCTAATATCACGCCTGGATGTGCGGCTTCACACACCCATGTATTTCTTCCTCTGTAACCTTGCCTCCCTTGACCTTGCTTATACCACCAGCTCAGTTCCTCAGATGCTGTTCAATCTGTGGGGCCCAGATAAAACCATCAGCTATGGTGGCTGTATAA
>NW_020953682.1:0-5036 GCF_900497805.2 Vombatus ursinus
CTGGTCCCTGAGGGTATGGTTGGAAACTGAAGGGGTAGTGAATCTTATACAGGGGAGTCCAATTAAGGATATGGGGAAGAGAGGGCTCTTGCTCAGTACCCCTGCTAAGACTTAAAACAGAGAAGCCTCTGTTTCTTACATCAACCCTTTCTTGGGAGAAAAAGGGGGAGTTTCCACACACTACACTTGATGTGTCCTTCAGGCCTGTGCCAATCAGCTCTGGAGAGCACATTTCCAACCAACCCTCCACCCCGTTACAATAGGCAATTCTGTCCACCAATTCTGTGTCCTTTTGTTCAATTTAAATAAAATTATTTGTAGATCAAAAAAAATGTAAGTTATGGTATTTAAAATAAATCAAGAAGTCCAACACTGGGTTATATCTTAAAATACCAAACCAAGGCCTTAGTCCTTTGGGGGTGAGATTCACCCCCCCCCACAAATCAAGATCAATACATCAATCATTAAATAGTCATTCCATTGGTGATGCAAGTGGACATAGTGTGCTATTTCCTGAGGTAGGTACAGGGACTAGAGAAAAGAAGACCCATACACATGAACAGAACTAATAATACTAGGGAGAAAAATGTGTTCAACGGTAATGTCATCGTCAACACTATGGAAATTTGGAAGAAGTAATCATTGTGGGCAGAGCTAGTTAGGGAAGATTCCCAGAAATAGTCCATTGTCCTTTCAGTATAAGAAGATTTTTCAGCAGTGCCTACCTAAGATCTTTATTTTGTGGGATACTGACTGACTGTTTGTTTACCTGTTTCACTAATGTGTTGGTTTAGTAACCTATATAAATTCTTGTTTATTTTGCTACCTAAAAAGATAGTGCTTGTGCTCTATTGTTTGCATTAGCACATGTTTTCTTGTAATAATGTTTATGAAAATATGGAACCTTTATATTTGAAAAAGTATATATTTTAAAAGCATATTCCACTGATGATGTGTCAATAGCACCATCCTTGTTTATTCACAGAAGGCATACTTCTTTTTTATGGCATAGTAGTAGAGAGAGCACTGTAAGAGCCAAGGACCATTTCTGACTCCAATACAAACAACAAACATTTATTAAGCACCTACTATGTGCCAAGTATTGTGCTAAACACTGGGGATACAGAGAAAGGCAAGAACAGTTCCTGCCCTCAAGGAACTCACAGTCCAATGGAGGAGAGAACATGCAAATAACTGTGTACATAAAATATATTTAGTATAAATAGGAGGTAATTTCAGAAGGAAAACACTGGCAGGGTTGAGGGGGAGGGGGAAGGGAAGGACCATGAAAGGCCTCTTGCAGAAAGTAGTATTTAAACAGTGTCTTGAAGGAGGCCAGATAAGCCAGAAACTGGAGACAAAGATGAAGAGTAAGCCATGGAAAGTTTTATATGTGACAAACTGCAGGAAATACAGCGTCACTAGATCATAAAGTATTTTGCAGACATTATCATTATCAGTATCAGAAGTATCAATACCAGAAGATTGAAAAGCCAGGGATGCTCCCAGTTGTGAGGGACTTTAAAAGCTAAACAGGACTTTATATTTGATAGTGGAGGTAATAAAGAACCACTGGAGAGTACTGAGGAGGGAAAGTTGACATGGTCAGACCTGCACTTCAGGAAGGTCTCTCTGGTGGTCAAGTGGAAGATGATACAGAGAGGGCAAAGACTTGAAGGAAGAAGAACAATTAGTACGCTATTCCAATAGTTCAGCCAGGAGGTGATGAAGGCCTAAACAAAGGTGGTGGCTGTGTAGATGGGGAAGACGGGATGTGTACTAGAGATGCTGTGAATGTTGAAATGACAGTAAGAGTTCACAGGTGGATCTGTGAATGGATACAACTATTTTGTAAAGCAATTTGAAATCATACACACCAAGTTATCAAGTGGTTTGTGCCCACTGCCCCAGTTATACACTCCTAGGCCTTTCCCCAAAAAGAAATCAAAGAAGGACGAAAAGGTCCTTTATGTACAAAAATATTTATAACATATATTTTTGGGGTGACAAAGATCTACAAACTAAGAGGATACTTAACAATTGAAGAATGGTTGAAGAAGTTGTAGTATATGAATGTGATGGAGTAATTTTGTGCTATAAGAAAGGAAAAAATACTTGATTTCAAGAAAGATATATCAACTGATGCAGAGTGAAATAAGCAGAATCAATAGAATAATTATACTATTAACAGTAATGCTATAAAACAGACATTTTTGAAGACTTAAAAGTCTTTAATTGATAGTAAACTGATAATGAATAACAAAATTAGAACAATTTATATAATAAAAATGACACTGTAAAAAAACTTTGAAAGCTGCAGGAATTATGACTAATATAATACAATGACCATCCACAATTCCAGAGAACTGCTATCCATTGAAGAGATTTAGGGTGCAGATATAGATATGCTTGATTTATTGCTTTATTGACTGTCTAGACTTAAGAAAGTGATAGAGAAATGGTTAATAATGCAGATTAAATATAACAGTGTGTTCTCTATACATTTTT
Source organism: Vombatus ursinus (assembly GCF_900497805.2). Taxonomy (NCBI): domain Eukaryota; kingdom Metazoa; phylum Chordata; class Mammalia; order Diprotodontia; family Vombatidae; genus Vombatus; species Vombatus ursinus. The sequence goes on from NW_020953682.1 coordinate 2,509, forward strand.
ATTCCGTAGTGCGAGTTGTCAAATATTTACCAGCATACTTCTGGTTAGGGGTTATAAGGCAGAGTCGATCGACATGGAAGTAGAACAATTGTGAGTGATGGTAAGAGTAAGAGTTGTGTGCCTTTGGACAAGTAACTTACTCTTTTGTGCCTCAGTTTCCTCATCTGGCACATGGGAATGAATAATTCCTGCCATACTTACCTAACTGTAGTGTCTTTAGGATCAAATAAAATAATATATATGAAAGCAAGTTCAAAAATATAAATTACTAAACAAATGTAATTATTTTAAGATACTAAAATAATAAACAAAATTGAGATTGGAAAAGAAAGCATTATAGGAGTGGGGAACAAATTTAAAAGAGAGACTGTCTTGACTCTTTAGGGACAACTTTTTTCCTGAATTCTGGCTACTTTAATGCTTATTACTAATTGGGTATGGAGGGCCTTGATTCTCCCATGGGCTTTTTCAGAATCAGCAACTGAGCCACACCTGGAAACAGCCAACACAGTTCCTTAGAGGACCAGGTGCTGCCCATTGTCAAAAACTGGCAGCCCTAAGCCAGGCCTGGAAGGACCCTACAAGTAGCCTGCTTCTTGCTCTTCAAGGGATCTGTACTCCCAGCCCTGCAGATACTAGGTGGTGAGTACAGGTGCCCAAGAGGTGCTTGGAGGACTCTTTAATTTCCTACTGCAAGAAGATGCACTCACTCTGCTGGGTAACGGCCCAGACTAAGTCCTTTCTCCTATGAAACAACGATTTGGGGTGGGTGTCTCAGTAGTAGACTAGTCCTCAAGCCTAGAAATTAATATTGTTAATTAATATGACTTGTTACAGGGACTGCTTTTTTTTTTGAGGGGGGCTTTCTTTGTATTCCCAGCACTTAGTACAGTGCCTGGCTCCTAGTAGGCACTCAGTAAATGATAGTTGACTGACTGACTCTAGAATAGGAGCTCTTAACCTGGGCTCTGCAAGACCTCCAAGGAGTTTGTGGATAGCTTTCAGGGGTTACATAAACTTGGATGGAGGAAAAAATGGATCTTTATTTTCACTAGCTTTTGGTTTCCTTTGTTGTTGTTGTCACTATTGCTCAGTTGTTTTAGTCATGTACAATTCTTTGTGACCCCATTTGAAGTCTTCTTGGCAAAGATACTGGAGAGGTTTGCCATTTCCTTCTCTAGCTCATTTTACAGATGAGGAAACTCAGACAAACAGGTTAAGTGACTTGCCCAGGGTCACACAGCTGGTCTCCAAGGCAGCTAGGTGGTATAGTGGATAGAAGACTGGGCCTGGAGTCAGGAAGACCTGAGTTCACATCTGACCTCAGACAATTCCTAGCTGTGTGACCCTGGCTGAGTCACTTAACCCTGTTTGCCTCACTTTCCTTATCTCTAAAATGAGCCAGAGAAGGAAATGGCAAACCACTCCAGTGTCTTTGCCAAGAAAACCCCAAGTTGGGGTCATGAAAAATTAGACATGACTGAAATGACTCAACAACAACAACTTCTTGACTCTGGGGCCAGTGCTCTATTCACTGGGCCACTCAGCCCCAACCTTTGGTGTGCTTTGTAACTTTGTGTCTTCTATTTCATGTATTTAAAAACATTATTCTGAGAAGGGGTCCATAAATTTCCTGAGGCTGCCAAAGGGGTCCATAACACAAAAAGGTGAAAACCCCTGCCATGGAGACAGGAGTCAGCAGTGAAAGAGAGAAGGGGACAAAGAATGTTGGGGAGAAGATCTGAGGCTGGATTGCAGCAACTAGCCCCGCGCGAAAGTAGAAAAGACAGCTTCCTCCAGGTGGCATCCAAAGGGGGAGGCACAAGGTTCACCCTTCCCAAATGTATCCCCTCCACTGGCCGAGAAGTACCATAGAAAGAGATTAGAATAGGGGTCAGGAAAGCTGGCTTCTGCAGCCTGACTGTCCCACCAGCTCTCTCTGTGACCTCAGCAAATACCGTTCCTTTTTGGGGGCAACTAGGTGGCGAAGTGGATAGAATACCGGCCCTGAAGTCAGGAGGACCTGAGTTCAAATCTGCCCTCAGACCAAATACTTGACACATACTAGCTGTCACTTAATCCCAATGGCCAAAAACCAAACAAACAAATGCCTTCCCTTTTTCTCATCTGACAGCTAAAGTGGTCAGACTGGGCAATTTCTAGACCTCTTCCAGTTCCAACATTCAATATCTCTGTACTCTACGTATAAACACTCCTTGAAGTTAAAATATCAGGGGCATGCAATGGTGTTTTAAAATTCAATTGTTACCTTGGAGGGAAGCAACTTTAACCCATCATCACATAGATTTACAGCTGGAAGGGAGATCTCATCTAAACTCCTTATTTTTGAATGAAGAAACTGAGGCCCAGAGAAGTTAAGTGATTTGCCTCAGGATGCACAGCCAGGATTTGAACCTGGGTCCTTTGATTCCAAATCCAACCCTTTTTCCTTTCCATAAAAAAGGTGACCTAAAGGAAAGCCAATAGATTGGGAATCAGGAAACCTGGTTTTGAGTCTTCTGGGAACA
>NW_020953683.1:0-2137 GCF_900497805.2 Vombatus ursinus
TCTCTCTCTCTCTCTCTCTCTCTCTCTCTCTGTCTCTGTCTTTCACTCTCTTTCATCTTTCTCTGTCCGTCTGTCTGGATCTCTCCCTCATCTGATCTACATTAGTATAAGTAAACCTGATTCCCATATAAGGTACCTTTGAGGAAGTTAAAAACCTTCCCAAGAACCCTAACAGTTGGGATCTTGTTAGTATTATTTGATAGTTTTCTACTTCATGATGAAAAACATGCAGTGGGGTACAGATTATAAGGTCAGAAGCTTTCAGGTCTCAGAAGTTATTGGTCTAATATAGCTCTAATTTCCATTACACTGTCTCTACCTCAACTTATATTATTGTTTTTTACTATTATACACATCTCAAGGATACAATCTATGTAAAAAAGTTTGCAAATCTTACATTGCTATACAAATGTTAACTATTATTATTATTATAATATAGAAGTTTTTTGGTTTTCTTTACTTGTCAAAGTATTTTCACATTCATTATTTTGTTTGATTTGGTTCAATAGTGAAAAAGATGATGATTTCATAGACGCCAATATTTCCAGATACACACCACCCTTCCCTGTCTTTTAGTTGACAGTCTTCCTGAGGTACCGTATCTAAAAAAAAAATCATCACCCAGTGGCCAGTCTTTAGGTCATGAACTTCTCTGCAATTAATTAGACTGGTTTTGGGATGACAGACATACAGAGTGTCAGCAAACCTGCGCTTGAAGCCTTTCAAACTTGGGAGGATCTAGCTGCCTCAGTTTGTGTTCTGCTGTCACAGCCTTTGAGCACACAGTGTTATTTCCCTGCCACATGAGGTTTAGAGGAGGGATTTCATGGAGGACAAGGATAATTATTCCTATTGGTCAGAGGTAAAATACTTGTCTATATGTCTGAAATCATATCATCTTTATATTCTTCTCTGTCTCTTCATCTGTCAACTTATCTATTCAGTTTTTCATCCACATATCTCTCTCTATCCTCTCTCTTCTCCTTTTCACTTTAGTATTGAATCTTTCCTTCAGCCTCATGTAATTTTTAATGATAAATGAGGGGGAAAATTGTTCACTCCTGCATTCCAAAGAAGCCAGTGTTCCTAATGGACAGGGGAACTTGCTACATATTTATTGATGTCATCCTACCTGAAAGTTATAGCCACCAAGTTTGCCAGCAGCATTCATATCCTGATTGGGCTAGTGAGTCACACACTTATATGAGACTTCTACAAACAAGACAAGCCAGACTTGCCCAAGTACACCTTGCACTGTACTGTTAAAAAAAACTCAGAGTATTATGGAGAACATTTACAACATATGTATTTTGTTCATAAATCAGGCTCAATGAAAAGGCAAGCAAAGGTATTTTTTTTTAAGGTCTTGAGTTCATTTTCCTCTTCTCCAACATCTAGAGCTTCACTCCTGCAGATCCTGGAACTCAGTGATTAAGTTGGCATGTGCTGACTCCACTAAACAGGATGCTTGAATGGGAACCATACAACATATTGTATATTTGCAAATTTAACTGGAATTGCCAATGAAAATGAAAATGTACATTCTCCTCAGGTAGTCAAATCAAATCAGAATCAAAAATTTTCTTCGTGGCTACAGAATCAGAGAAAAAGATATTCAATGGGGTTTTAGGGATAGTTTTGTCAATTTTATTATTTAGTCTTATGACTTCCCTCTTCAATACTAAAAAGAACCATGTTTGTCAAGTAACCATTTTCATTTAGCTAATCAGAATCATCCTGTCCTTCAAATTGTGCTTGATGGATAGTAACATATTTCTCTCTCTTAAACTCTCCCTTTTCTGCATCTCCACACTGGCCTCACTCCCCTATTTTCTCAACCAAATCTTTTGATCACAGATGTTAACATGGTCAGAAGGAAATCACAGAGGATCTTTTGGTGGCAACAGGTACAAGACCGTTGCATTGGTTCTGTGTTGCAATCCCAGAGCAAGAAAGAACACTACCACACTACAACATGTGGATGCGGGGGAACAGGGACCCTGTTCACAGTTCCAGGGAGGAAAAAGAGTGCTTGTGGTCAATCACAGACCAGAGTACAGGCCAGGAGAGCAATAACCACACCTCTCCTTAAATCATACCACCTTGAAAATGTTCAAAACTTACAGGCCCCCAGAAC
>NW_020953684.1:0-2828 GCF_900497805.2 Vombatus ursinus
CAATCTGTGGGGCCCAGATAAAACCATCAGCTATGGTGGCTGTATAATCCAGCTATACATCTTCCTCTGGCTGGGTGCCACTGAGGGCATCCTATTGGTTGTGATGGCATTTGATCGCTTTGTAGCTGTCTGCCGGCCCCTACACTACATGACCATCATGAACCCTCGAGTTTGCTGGAAACTAGCTGCTACTGCCTGGCTAGCTGGCCTGGGAAATTCCCTAACTCAGTCAACATTCACTCTGCAGCTCCCATTTTGTGGACACCAGGCAGTGGATGGTTTCCTCTGTGAAGTACCAGCTCTAATCAAATTGGCCTGTGGTGACACAAGCCTCAATGAGGCTGTACTCAATGGTGTCTGTGCCTTCTTCACTGCAGTGCCCCTGAGCACCATCCTCATCTCCTATGGTTACATTGTCCGGGCTGTCTTGAAGATTCCCTCAGCTGAAGGCCGGCGTAAGGCCTTCAATACTTGTGGCTCCCATCTGATAGTAGTATTCCTCCTCTATGGCTCAGCTATTTATGCCTACCTCCTGCCAGCCAAGAGTAGTTCCCAAGACCAAGGCAAATTTATAACTTTGTTTTATTCAGTAGTCACGCCCATGGTGAATCCCTTAATCTACACCCTGAGGAACAAGGAGGTGAAGGGGGCACTCAGGAAATTGTTGGCAAAATGGAGGGAGAAATGGTGACAGAAGGGGAGAATGGGCCACCATATCTTTCCTGTTTTGTGTCTCTCTCTGTCTCTCTTCTCTCTCTCTCTGTCTCTCTGTCTCTGTCTCTGTCTCTCTCTATCTTTCACTCTCTTTCGTCTTTCTCTGTCTGTCTCTCTGAATCTCTCCCTCATCAGATCTACATTAGTATAAGTAAACCTGATTCCCATATAAGGTACCTTTGAGTAAGTTAAAAACCTTCCCAAGAACTCTAACAGTTAGGATCTTGTTAGTATTATTTGATAGTTTTCTACTTAATGATGAAAAACATGCAGTGGAGTACAGATTATAAGGCCAGAAGCTTTCAGGTCTCAGAAGGTATTGGTTTAATATAGCTCTAATTTCCATTACTCTGTCTCTGTCTCAACTTATAGTATTGTTGTTATTATTATTCACATCTCAAAGATACAACGTATATAAAAAGCTTTGCAAATCTTACATTGCTATACAAATGTTAACTATTACTATTATTATAATATAGAAGTTTTTTGGTTTTGTTTACTTTTCAAAGTACTTTCTATTCATTATCTTGCTTGATTTGGTTCAATAGTGAAAAAGATGATGATTTCATAGATGCCAATATTTCCAGATAGAGATCACCCTTCCCTGTATTTTAGTTGACAGTCTTCCTGAGGTACTGTAACTAAAAAAAAAAAAATCATCACCTAGTGGCCAGTCTTTAGGTCATGAACCTCTCTACAATTAATTAGACTGGTTTTGGGGATGTCAGACATACAGAGTGTCAGCAAACCTGCCCTTGAAGCCTTTCAAACTTGGGAGGATCTAGCTGCCTCAGTTTGTGTTCTGCTGTCACAGCCTTTGAGCACACAGGGTTATTTCCCTGCCACATGAGGTTTCGAGGAGGGATTTCATAGAGAACAAGGATAATTATTCCTATTGGTCAGGGTTAAAATATTTGTCTATATGTCTGAAATCATATCATCTTTATATCCATTTCTGTCTCTTCATCTGTCAATTTATCTATTTAGTTTTTCATTCATATATCTCTCTCTATCCTCTCTCTTCTCCCTTTCACTCCTGCATTGAATCTTTCCTTTAGCTTCATGTAATTTTTAATGTTAAATGAGGGAGAAAATTATTCACTCCTCCATTCCAAACAAAGCAATGTCTCTAATGGAACAGGGATCTTCTACATATTTGTTGATGTCATCCTACTTGAAAGTCATAGCCACCAAGTTTACCACTAGTCTTCATATCTTGATTGGGCTAGTGAGTCACACACCTATTGAGACTTCTACAAACAAGACAAAAGGCCATACATCAGGCTCAATGAAAAGGCAAGCAAAGGTATTTTTTTTAAGGTCTTGGGTTCATTCTCCTCTTCTCCAACATCTAGAGCTTTACTTCTGCAGATCCTGGAACTCAGAGATTAAGTTGGCATGTGCCGACTCCACTAAACAGGATGCTTTAATGGGAACCATACAATATGTATATGTTGTATATTTGCAGAAAATGAAAACCAATGTACTTTCTCCTCAGGCAGTCAACTCAAATCAGAATCAAAAGTTTTCTTCGTGGCTACAGAATCAGAGAAAAAGATTATCAATGGGCTTTTAGGGATATTTTTGTCAATTTTACTATTGAGTCTTGTGACTTCCCTCCTCAACACTAAAAGAACCATGTTTCCCAAGTAACCATTTTCATTTAGCTAATCAGAATCATCCTGTCCTTCAAATTGTGCTTGATGGATAGTAACATATTTCTCCCTCTTAAAACTCTCCCTTTTCTGTATGTCCACACTGGCCTCACTCCCCTATTTTCTTAACCAAATCTTTTGATCATAGATGTTAACATGGTTAGAAGGAAATTACAGAGGATCCTTTGCTGGCACCAGGTTCAAGACTCTGTTGCATTGGTTCTGTGTTGTAATCCCAGAGGAAGAAAGAACACTAGCACACTACAGCATGTGGATGCAGGGGAACACAGAACCTCTTCACAGTTCTAGGTAGGTAAAAGAGTGCTTGAGCTCAATCACAGACCAGAGAACAGGCCATGAGAGCAGAAACCACCCCTCTCCTTAAGTCATACCACTTTGAAAGTATCAAAAGCTTACAGGCCCCCAGAACTAGTTCTATAAATAGCAACATGAAAAACC
>NW_020953685.1:0-15000 GCF_900497805.2 Vombatus ursinus
CCTCACAACAGATCTCACCCATTAGTCTATCAATTTGCAGAGTGACAATGAGTTGAGCCCAGAGTTTAATAAGGAGAAAAATGGGCTGATCTGCCTTTGGGAAACCATACCATTCTTTTAATGAACGTAAACTTCTCTTAAAACAAACATACATCTTTAAAAAACAGAACAGAAGAAAACAATATTCTTCCCACTGATGTATAGCGTAATTAATTCCTGAAGAAATGATGGTGAGAATCCCCCAGAGGAGTAAAAAGGCACATGGTGGACATATATACTCTAACACATTACAATTACAAGGAAATTGGCTGAGAGAAGTGGTCTAAAGGATGTCACTGAAGAAACAGATGGCTAGAAAGAAACTACCTAGTCCCTTAATAAACAGTGTATTAATCCACTGGTATCCATGCAATGTCAGCTGGGTAAAAGGAAGGCCCCCAGCATGGATTGGGGATGGATTTATGGGAAGAAATGGATGAAGTTCAATCTGGATCAATAGGAGTACCCACGTCTATGGGATCACAAGTCCATTAGAATACTCATTCTATTATCTATAAATCTATATGATAAATCAATTTTACATATACACAGGTAAATACAACATTTGCATTAGTTTTTTTTTCAATTAGAATAGATGTGTTATTTTATTAAGAAGTGATTATTAGGTACATTGCAAAGCACTCTGAAAATGTTTAAGCAACTTTAGAACTCTAGCTTCATTTGACACGTTTCCTTAACTTGCCTTTCTTAGCCTTGTTGTGAAAGTGTTCTTCTTGTTGTCCTTGTTTATTAAATATCCTGCATGAAGGTCACTATGAAAGTGGATATGTTTTGTCAAATCTATTGTGAAGATAATAAATTGATTTGGATTCACTCAGTAGTCCCCTTATGACTATTCATCTTTAATAGCTTTCTGGTTTGACAGACATAACAACTGTGTCTACACAGGCAAAGTAGCATGGAGACTAAACAATTATCATTTAATTTGATCAATTATGAAAGCAATTCCAATAATCTATCCACACACATACACATACATATACACACACACATACACACACAAACCCTACTTCTTTAAACTCAATAGCTTGTTTATGGTTCTGTTTTGCAGAGACTTCACTCACTTAGCCTTGCATAGACAAAAGCTTTGTCTACACACAGAAATAGCTCAACCACTGTGGCATTCAAGTTAATTTCAAAAGATGCTTTGATTTTTTATAACTAATTTAATTATCGTAATGCTTAAACTGTCTGTGCAGAGAACCTTAACCAAAGCTAAACCACTATTTTACATGAATCAATCTTGTCACTAGAATTAACATCATTCATTCATTCAGAAAATATGGGACACCTGTTATGTACTAAGTAAACATACCCGGCATGATGATATCTGCTACATATACGCACACCCACCCACCCACCCACAGTAAACACTTGGTAATATTGTTTCTTTTGTATTAGATCACTAACTTTATACTTCTCTTTCTCAAGTCAATTCAAAAGTCAAATTTAATATAGTTACATGCTCTTGGGTAACTGCTGAGGTGTAATTTTCCAGAATCACATTACTACATTTTTATAAGAAAAAAGCTATATTATTCACATAATAATGACAGGCAATTCCTACAATAGTAAGAGGAATATTGTTTCATACAAGCAACATAGCATAAAACAAAATCACTAGTAGTGAAGAAAAAGCAGAATGTAGATTATTATGGGAAAAGGAAAGAATAAGGAGAAATAAACGCCTCTCACTTTCTCTAAGAAGTCCTCTAGTCTAAGATGTTCTCTCTCTTCTCTAAATTCATAATACAGCTGCCTAGCCCATCACCTAGTTGCCTACCACATACACTACCCACTACTTGAGTTTTCCTTTGGACACTAAGAATTTGTTGACTGTTTTACCATGCCAAAAGTACACATTATCATGTCGGTGTTAATTGCTCTAAATGTGTTCTTTCTGTTAAGCTTTGACTTTAGGAAGTCAATCACTCTTTCAACTTACACATTTACCAAAACTAGAGTGAACAGTAAGCTTATGGACAAAAATGTCCAGAGTTTTTTGAATTGTGGAATAGAGGAGCTGAAAAAACATTATCAAAAACTATTACTTTTTTTCAGTACAGGTAGAGTCAAGAATATTTGTGACAAAAAAATAGATAGTAGTGACTAGAGATTTGGGGAATAGAAGAGGTTTAGAAAGAACACTTAAGGGATAGAAGAGTCAACCAGGAAAGAATACGAGGAATGCTATGCAGCAGGAAGGGTTCAACTGGGATTAGATAACATGAATTTGTAGTGAACCCAGTCAACATGGCTGCATGACTTTTTCCAGTCATGAAAGCAAGCAAGGCAATGTTCATTTTCTTGGATCAAGATAGACAAGACAAGGGGGCAGCTCGGTAGCATAGTGGATACAGCACTGGCCCTGAAGTCAGGAAGACCTGAGTTCAAGTCCGGCCTCAGACCAAACACTTGACACTTACTAGCTGTGTGACCCTGGGCAAGTCACTTAACCCCAATTGCCTAAAAACAAACAAAAAACAACAGATAGTCAAGACAAGTGGTGCTTCTACAACCACACCCCAGGAAATACACTCAGCTCAGCCTGATGGCTTCAAGGTTGTTTAGCTGTGTGCTTAAGGCTAAGGGATACACAACTTCATGAAACTGTTCATTATTCCCTGAGTTATTTAGAAAGCATTAAAATGTAGGTTTGATGCTGGTGGCTCAGTTGGTAATAGACAAGAGCTCCTATATGTGTGAATCATCATTCATTCATTCATTCGTTCGTTCATTCAGCAAGCATTCATTAAGTCCCTCCGATATAGCAGACACTATGTGATAGACCTTGGGGATACAAAGATGTGATGAAACAATAGGCATGTCATTCACTAAGGGAATGGCCTGAATTGAATCACTTGACTTCTCTAACCTCAGTTAACTTCATGTATAAAATGAGGAAGAGAATATAAAATATTTCTTATACAATATAAAATATGTAATATATATGCAATGCATGTAATATACATATAACATAATCTAGATGGTTTTTATCACCTTATTTGGGGTTTTCTTGGCAAGGACACTGGAGCGGTTTGCCATTTCCTTCTCCAGCTCATTTTACTCATGAGGAAACTGAGGCAAACAGTGACTTGCCCAGGGTCACACAGCTAGGTGAGTCTGAGGCCGTTAACTTTATAGATATAGATATAGATATAGATATAGATATAGATATAGATAGATATATAGATATATATATAGTTAACAGGTTTTAACTACACCAGATTTTAAATCAGGAAGATGAGTCTTCCTGACTCTAGGCCTGGCACTATCTACTGTGCCACCTAACTGTCCCATAAAATAATATATACAAACAAAACATACAAAATGAAGAATGTTGAAAGTTCCCTTTAGTCTACAATTCTATTACCTTAATTATAGTAATTATGTAATATTTAGTAATACTTTTCTTATAGATATTGCCTGAAATATCAAGGCAAGTGAAGCTAATGGAAACTACCTCTATGATGGCAGAATATATCATTAGTTCTGTAAACATCAATTCCAAGCTGTTGCATCTCCAGCTGCCCAACCATACATGTCAATAGCAAATGTTCATTTCATTAGCAAATGAATTCAAACAGAAAACAGTTGTTTGAGTTTTTGTAGTGAAACACCCATTAACTTCAGGTAATCAGAGATAGCCACATTTTAAAAATATTTTCACATGGAAACATCTGCAAAATGTTTGTGCAGGAAGAACAGCATACATGTTTTCCATAACAATGGCTTCAGCTACACTTCTGGGCAATTGGGACACACCCATTCAGTATTTCTGAAAAATATTTGTAGGTCCCTGCAATGCTTGACTTGGCAACAGATACATAGCCACAGTAACAGGTATCAATCAAAATTCCCACTTCCCACCACCTCACATCATCTGCACCCAAGCAAAAACAGTATTCATTTCCACCTTTGTGAAGCCTGTAACTTTTTCTTTCAGCCTCATAAAGTGCAAGAAAACGTGGAGCATATTCTGAATACTCATGTGAAGGAGCATTAGAAATATAATGCAGATAACAAACTAAAGAAATCTGTCATTGCTGAATAAAGAATAATCAATCGATTGAGAACCACTTATTAAGTGCCTATTATGTGCTGGGCACTGTATTAGGCAGTACAATAAACATTTTGATGGTATACCCAATACTTGTGGCATAACTAAGCATAAACAGCATATCTACCTAAACCTAAGAAGGAAAAGCAAACTTAAAAAATTCAAACAATGTCAAGAGAAATGTGAAGAATACTCTGAACATTAGCTAATAAATATTAGCTTAGAGACAGCGAGGGGGCGCAGTAGATAAAACATTATTGAGCATGCAGTCAGGAAAAAACTGCATTCAAATTTTGTCTCACAGGCTTACTAGTTGTGTGATTCTGGGCAAGTCACTTAACCTCAGCCTCCCTCAGTTTCCTCAACTGAAAAATGTAGATTAATTAACAGCACCTACTTTCCAATTGTGAGAATAAAATGAAATACTTGTGAAGTGCCTAGCACAATGCCTGGCACACAGTAGGCAGGTAATGAAGAAATGCTTGTTTCTTTCCTTCATTCTTCCTAGCTCTTGAAGATTCAGAAAGTCCTCTAGCAGAATCAAAAAGTTTTCTAGAACTTACCTTTAAAGTGGAGTTAATCAGCAGCCTTTCGTAAGAATGGGTTATGTCCAAAGGATATTAAAAAAAAAATAGAATCTTTGGGTTTTCTGAACCAGAGGTCCATGAATTTAAAAAAAAAGATTATTGTATTTCAATATTATAATCCCATATATTTTATTTGATGTATTTAAAAACATTAGTCTGAGAAGGCATTTATAGGTTTCACTAGACTGGCAAAAAGGTTCATGACACAAACAAGGTTAAGAACCTGAGATACGGTCTATCAACATAGCCTTTTGAGAGGCAAGGCTGTACAGTTACAGGGTCAGATATTTCAACAAAGGGTCTGAGTTGAAATCCTGTCAGCCACTTACTACCATTGTATGTATTGTTTTTGTGACTCTGCTTACTTTAGTATCCATCAGATCATGTCTTTTAATGTTTCTCTGTACTCATCATATTCCAAGCTATCACAATTTATTTTGTAACCATTCCCCAACTGATGGACATCTACTTTCATTCTAGTTCCATGCTATCCTGTACAATCTGTGTGACCTTGGGCAAGTCATTTAATCTGTCAGGGCCTCAGTTTCCTGATCTGCAAAATGAGGTCTTGATAGATTACTTCTGAGGTCCCTTTGAAACTTTAAATCTGTTATCTTATCAGCCTACATTCTATTGAACACAATGGTAATTCAAAAAACATTTACTAAGTCCCCAGGGCAGTACTCTGGGATAAACATTAGAGAAAGTGTTTTGTTTTGGTTTGGTTTTTTTTTGTGGGGTTTTGTGTGTGTGTGTGTGTGTGGTTTTTTTTTTTAAGCAACAACCTTAGCCTCTATCCCAGAGAGCTAACATCAAGCACACAAATATTTGGAAACACACATGACTGAATACTACACTTTTCATCTGGGTATTTGGTGTTCTACAAGCATATCAATCTATACTTCTTCCTTGTATTCTAATATCTCTTTTCATATCTATGAAATAGCAAGGGAACAGAGCATGAATAACCAGCCAGCACTGCAAAGGAAGCTTCAAAAACCTGGGTTTAAGAAATGGGACTTTCCCAATGTGCCATAAGAGGAAGCTGTAAGAAGGACTGAGTGTTTACATTGATCTACTTTTTCATTTCTTAGCCACTACCAGAAAGTTTTGGTAATTACTGCCTTATAATATAGTTTAAGATCTGGTACTGCTAAACCTCCTTCTTTTACATTTTTTCATTATTTCCTTTGACATTCTTGACTTTTTGTTTTTCCAAATGAATTATTATTTTTTCTAATTCGTTTAAAAAATATTGGTAATTTAATTGGGATGGCATTAAATATATAAATTGCTTTGGGTAAAATTGTAATTTTTATTATAGTGGCCCTGCCTGCCCATGAACAATTAATATTTCTCCAATTATTTAAATCTGATTTTATTTGCATAAAGTTTTTTATAACTGTTTATATAGTTTCTGGATTTGTTTTGGCAGGTATACTCATAAGTTTTTATACTGTCTAGAATTATTTTAAGAGGGGTATTTTTTACTATCTCTTCTTGAAAAGTTTTGTTTGTGACACATAGGAATGTTGATGTTTTATATGGATTTACCTTATATCCTGCTACTTTGCTAAAATTAATAACTATTTCAACTAACTTTTTAGTTGAGTCTTTAGGATTTTCCAAGTGTATCATCATATCATCTACAAAAAGAGAGTTCTATTATCTCATTCCTTATTCTGATTCCATTTTTTTTCCTCTCTTATTGTTTTTGCTAGGATTTCCAAACAATATTGAATAATATTGGTGACAATGGGCAGCCTTATTTCACACCTGATCTTACTGGGAAGGCTTCTAGTTTATCTCCATTACAAATAATGCTTGCTGCTGGTTTTAGATAAATACTTTTTATCAATATAAGGGAAAATCCATTTATACCAATACTTTCAAGTGTTTTTAATAAAAATGAGTGTTGAACTTTATCAAAATCTATTTCTGCATCTATTGATACAGTCATATACTTTTACATTTTATTATTGACATAATCAATTATATTAATAGTTTTCCTTATGTTAAACCATCTCTGACCTCCTAGTGTAAATCCCTCTTGATCATAATGTATAACCTTTGTAATGTATTGTTGTGATCTTTTACCTAGTATTTTATTTAGGGTTTTTGCATCCATATTCATTAAAAAAATTGGTCTATAATTTCTTTTTCTGGTTTTACTCTTCCTGGTTTAGGTTATCAGTATCATATTTGTTCTATAAAAGGAATTTCATAGGATCCCTTCTTTACCTATTATTCCAAATAATTTATTTAATATTGAAATTAGTTGATCTTTAAATGTTTGATAGAATTAAATTATAGAATAAGAACAGTAAGAATAATTCAATAAGAATTCATGATTCGGTAAAAAATTGTTGGGAAAACTGGAAAGCAGGTATGGCAGAAACTGGGCATAGACCAATATCTTACATCATTTACCAAGATAAGGTCAAAGTGGATACAAGATCTAGATATAAAGAGAGATTTTACTAGAAAATTAGGTCATTGAAAATATTACTCATCAGATTTATGGATAGGCGAACAATTTATGAATATACAAGAGATAGAGAGCAAAGTTAAGTACAAAGTGGATCATTTCAATTACATTAAATTAAAAAGGTTTTGGACAAATAAAACAAAGTTAGCCAAGATCGGAAGGAAAGCAGAAAACTGGGGGAAAAAATTACAGACAGTTTATCAGATAAATGTCTCATACCTAAAATACATAAAGAACTTTGTCAAATTTACAAGAATATAAGTCATTCCCCAATTGATAAAATGGTCAAAGGATATGAATAGGCTATTTTCTGAAGAAGAAATCAAAACAATTTACAGTTAGATAAAAAAATGCTCTAAATCATTATTCATTATAGAAATGGAAATTAAAACAACCTTGAGATTTTTTTTATACCTATCAGATTGGCTAAAATAATAGAAAGAGAAAGTGACAAATGTTGGAGGAGATAAGATAAAATTGGGACACTAATTCATGATTGATGGAATTGTGAACTGATCCAACCATTTTGGAGAGCAATCTGGAATTATGCCCAAAGAGTTATTAAATTACCTATACCCTTTGAGCTAGCAATACCATTACACTACTTGGTCTACTTCCAAAGATAATTAGGGGAAAAGAAAAAGAACCTATACGCTCTAAAATGTTGATAGTAGCTCTCTTTGTGATGGCAAAGAACTGGAAATTGTAGGGATGCCCACCAACAGGGAAATGACTGAACAAGTTGTGGTAGATGATCGTGATGGAATACTATTGTGCTATAAGAAATTATGAGCTCAATGATTTTAGAAAAACATGGAAAGAATTGAATGAAATAGTGAAGAGTGAAATGAGCAAAACCAAGAGAACATTGTATACAGTAACAGCAATACTGTTTTAAGAACAACTTTGAGCAAATTTGACTATTATAAATACCCAATTAACTGTAAAGGACATATGAAGAAAGATGCTATCTGCATCCAAAGAAAGAACTGATAAATATTAGTATGTATAGAATAATTATATATATATATATAATGTATTTTATATATATATTATGTGTGTGTACACACACACACACATATTTATATCTATACATATTTATGTCTAATGGTAGTCATGGGGGTGAAGGGGAGAAAAAATTTACATGTCAATTTTGTTGTATATTTGAAAGGAACAGCAAGTTGTACATAGTATATTTATAGTTTCATATGCAATCAACTTCTTTATTGTACTGTTATGGAAATACTTGTTTTATTCCATATATGAAAATTCCAAAAAAAAAAGGACTGGGTGAATCAATTTCAAATGGAAATGCCAGAAGAAACCCAGAAAAAAGTAGATTCCTCTCATGTTTTACCTATCTCCAATTTTTCCTCCTCTTTGCCTTGCCTATTTTCTTACTGGGTCATTCCTGACAAATGTTCATGTCATGGACTTCTGATGCTGCCAGTCAGGGATTTTAGGTTCATTATCTGACCCAGGCAGCCCCACTACCATGGACAAGTTTGTGTTATGTGGTAATATCCACTAATTATGTTTTACACAGGGATCATTGTATAGAATTGAAAAAGCAATGGAATCAACATCAGAAGACCTGAATTTTCAGTTTTAGTTACACCACTTACTAGCTATGCAACTATGGACAAACTGCTTGACCTTTCTGGATCTCAATTTCCTCATCCGCAAAATGGGAATTATGATATTTTTATTTCCACTCTCAAAGGAGAGTTGTGAGGAAAGTAACTTACAAAACAAGATGATATAAGACTATGAGCTATTTTATTAGTTGTGTGGTATAAGCAGGGGAAAAGGTCACAATTGGCTATATAGAATGAGGAGTTTTCTTTATATAGATTATTCAGTGGACTGCTGGGAGGGGATGGAGTCAGTTGCTGATGAGAGCACCAAGAGCATCAAGTAGAAAGAGAAGAAAACCATGTCCTTGCAGGACAACCAGATTCAAGTCTAGCATGTGGAGTCAGGAAGGCCAGAGTTCAAGTTCTGCCTCAGAGGTTTACTAGCTGCATGACCCTGTGCAAGTCACTTAACCTCCCTCAGCGACCCTTTCTTCATCAATAAAATGGGGATAATTAAAAGTCCTTACCTCCACGGATTGTTATAAGGAAGATATGTTTGTAAAGCACTTTGTAAATCTTAAAGCACTATATAAAGTCCATTATTACCTATTTACTTGTAAGACCCAAAGCAAGTCACTTAACACCTCTGATCAAGTTTTCCTCATTTGTAAAATGAAATTGTCTCTAAATCCTATTTTAATGATAATAATCTCATTTTGTCCTTCCCAGATGCTGTCCCAAGATGGTAGTCTCCTCTGGAAACTCTTCAGTAAGTGAAATGAAATTAACTCTTGTAACTCACACCTCCCCAGATCATTTCCCTTCCCTCTGTCCTTTTCACCTCCTTTTAATGCATTATCTTCCCCAATTAGCTTGTGAATGCCTTAAAGGCAGGGACTGTCATTTATCCTTTTCTTTGTATCCCCAGGAATTAGCAGCTGCAGCACACAGAAGCCATTAATAAATGTTTATTGACTAACAACAGCTCACATTTATATGAGCTGTATATAACAGTTGTAAAGCACTTTCCACTGGTTAATTCCCTGAGCGTCACAAAAACCCAATAAAATAACTACTATTATTATCTCCATTTCACATACAAAGAAACTGAGTCTGGCAAAAGTTAAATGATTTGCCTAGTCATACAACTAGCAAAGAGGTAGGATCTGAACTCAAGTCTTAAGGATTCCAACGCCAATGTCACTTCCTGCTGATCAAAGTGGTGGTATAGATCTAACACCCTGTCATAAACCATACTAGGGTCTGAATAATGCGTTGTTCAGTTTGCACTGACTGAGAGGAACTAGATACAGGGAATAAGTCATTCCAGAGAGGCTTTATCACCGGATCTCATTGGTGTACTTTATATGGAAGGATCTGACTAAGTTTAGGTCAAATCCAGGCTCAAAAAGGATAGCACAAGATCGATCCGTGCATGGACAAGAACGCTTTTATTCAGATGCTCCCTCAATCAAAACGTTTGTCCTAAATTGCTCAAGATTAGGAAGCTGAACTTCCAGGAAGCACCTCCTGGTCTTCAAGACAACTCAGACTCACCAAAATAGATACCTCAGGCTTCTCTCTCCTTCGGCCAGGGACAGCCACATCAGTGTCTGAGGGCACCTCAACGTTTGTTGGCAGAATTTCGGGCTCAGCCGGATGACTCTCCGTAGGGGTGACAAGTTCCCTTCCTCGGAGCCTGGGTTCATAGGAGCCCCTCCCCTTAGCCTCGGGGTCCTGATCCTCAGGGGGGATCCTTAATCATCCTTCAGAGCCGCAGGGGGTGTCAGGGCGCAGAAGAGCTGGGAATCTTCCTTTATTTAATGCTGAGTGAATCACTCGGCTTCAAGGCCACCTTTCCTCCACATGTCCCTTCAGTAACAACTGTCGCTGTTTTTACTCCCTTTTTCCAAGGGTCCAGAGTTTTATCCGTGTGGCTACATTCCCTCCAATACAGATGGCGTGGCTACCTGCAGGGCGTCGCAGCCCAAGCACTTGCCACCAGAGGGCCCCCCCCAGGCCCCCTCCCTTGGGCAGGCTGTGCTCCGGCGGGCCCTCACACGACCGATGTACAGGACGCCATCGACTTTGTCCAGAAAGGAAGTCCAACGTGGTAGGGCCTGCGCAGAGCTTGTCAGCTGGCAATGCGTCGATGACCCACGAGGTTAACTCCCGCCAACGGCGAGGTACCACAAGTGGACCTCGGCGGAGAAAACTGGGTAACCACGCAGGACAAAGAGCGGGTGGGTCTAACGCGGGATCAGCCCTCGAACAGGAAGGGGTGGAGTGGAGTTTTTGACGGACGGCGAATATGACCACCCAGGGCAAGCCCCAAGCGGAGCCAATGTAATCTGACTGCTCACGTTCACCGTCAGTCAAATGATTGCTCCTCTCTCCCTCTCTCTCTCTCTCTCTCTCCCCCCCCCTCCCTCTCCACGTGGCCCATCTACCCACATCTACAGGCCGATCTACAGGTCCAGCCCATCTACCCACCCCCTCCCCTGTGTGGTTACACGTGGACAGGGAATGGTGTCCTTTTCAAGGCTCATCTCTATTTACTCCCTCCCCATCCGTTGTTCACAGTGCTTACATCGGTTTTTAAAATTTACATGAATTTCATGACAGGAGAAATTTCCACTTAGTTCTTTGATAACTCTACCCTGCTTATCACAGTCTTCAGTGTGACAAGTGCCCAATCAGTATTAATGACTAATTTGATTACTTTAAAAATTAGTTTAACCTTTCCTGTGACTCCTTGAACCAAAAAGCTTTCTTCCCTGGCCAACACACATCCCTTTGGATTGTTTTCCCATTTTAAATATAAGCTCCTTGAGGGATGAGATAGACTCAATTTTTGCATTTGTATCGCATGCTTAATGTATCAAGTACACAGAAAATGGCTAATAAGTCTTTCCTCCCTCATCCTTTCTCCTTGGCCCTTTCTTCTTCCCATTCTCTCTCCTTCCGTCCTGCCTGCCTGCCTTCCTCCCTCCCTCCTTCTCTCCTTCCGTCCCTCCTTCCCTCCCTCCCTTCTTCCTTCCTTCCTCCCTCCTTCCTTCCTTTCCTCTCTCATTTGACAGCACTTCAAATATTTGAAAATAATCACACCCCTTCTGCTCTTGTTGGTCCTTCCTTCTCAAAGAGGACCAGTGACATCAGGAGGGTGATGTCTTGACTTGCCAGTGAATTGGATTTACATGAGGCAGGACTGTGGAAAGTCATCAGCATTACTGTCTCCTGCAGGGTTATCAGAGCTCAGTGGCAAGACATGGGTCAGGAGGACTGGTGAAGGCACCCACCCCCTTTCTGATACTTCTCTCTAGGATAATAATTCTTTCAACAATTCATAACAGGGATTTGTCAATCACCACACTGAGTGAGATCCTGTTTCTTCATGGCCTTCTTAAAATGTGGCAGCTAGGACTGAATACACTATCCCAGGTGCTGTCTGCCCCAACCAAAATAAAGTAGGAGCATAACTTCCTTTAATCTGGATGCCATAGTTCCATCAAAGCATTCACTTTTTGACTGTCAAACCATACTGAGTTTACAAATCTCTTTTTAAAAAGTCTTTTTTATAGTAACCTGGTCTGTTGTACCTACTTTGAGACTTGGAGATTTTACACAATAGAGGTAGACTGGCCAGTAAGGCTAAAAGCAATGGATATTTGTTACATGCACATTTTAACTCAGGTAAGGGAAAGCTTCAGGACCTAAATGAAATCTCAGAAGGTGGGCAGGGGCAATCAAGAGCATGGGGAATGGGGTCAGGATGAGTAGTGAAGAGCAATCCAATCCAAGAAACAATCAGGGAAAGGGGGTAGCAATCAAAACTATGACTAGGGAGATCTCCATTAGGTGGCTTGTCTTTAGGCAGGAGAAGGAAGGGCATCTCAAAATTTATAGCAAGCTCTTGTCAACTCCTCTTAGTTTGGTATGGGCATTCCTGGGTCTTTGGACCTTCATACATCATGGTAATTCAATATAATAAAAAGCCCAACCAATAGGGCAGCCTAAGGAAGCACACATCCTGAGTCAGTGGTGAAACCAGAAAGGGTCAGACTTAGGCATGTCCTGGTTTCACACACCAGGCAACGAAAGGGATTAGTTTGTAAGGCTCAGTTGAGTTTTAAGGGTTGAGTCACAAGGGAGTTCACATGTAAGAAGTTTCAGAAAAAGGGGAGAGGAATGTCAGGCTGGAGAACGACACAGGCCTAGAATAATGATAGCCTGTTGATAGAAGGGGAAGCCCAGAAAACCAGAAAGGTGTTTTGTGCTATCACACATAGGAGCTGATATCCATACGAATTTCTATCATCTTATATGTACAGAATTGATATTGATATTTTGAACTCAAATCTGGGACTTTATAGTTACCCCCATTGTGGTCAAAGCATGCATGGACCTGATTGGAAGTAAAGATGCCATTAACAGAAAGAAGACAATAAAGAAGACTGGCCAACAAAAGGCTTTCAAATGAATAATGGTGTTTGCAAGAAGTTAATTCCAACCAAAGGTTTCCTTTGGAATCCTCAGGTAAGCTTGAATCAGCACACAGAGTCTATTATCTTAGTATTTTGAATCAAATGGAGAGGTTAGAATAAGCACTAGTAGAAGGAGAAATGTTGAATGTGATAGGTACACCAGCTGAAAAAACAGACTGGAAATTTGCTTTATGAAACTCACCTTACAGAATTTCACCCAATAAAACACATAGGCATGCAGTATTAAATCTTTTTTTTTCTGCTTCTAAGCATCATCACAAAAGGCCCTTTTAATCGTATTCAGGGTGCACATTTGGTCCCATTTGGACACAATTTATGAACGCTGACTTTCTTATGTGAATTCCACCCCTTTGACAAAATGGGCAAGAATCCAAATAAGGCAACATGGTTAACCATTAGGATAACACATTTGGACCTGCATTTTAATGTAAAACAACTTAAAATGCACTCGAACTGAACATGTCACATGGCTATAAACCCCTTATTTTAATTTGTCATACTTGCTATGCTGCCATATTCCACTTAAATTAACAGTTAAATACCTGGAAAAGTAAATACTTTTCCAGCTTAGTTAAAAAAGAAGTTTCAGAAACACTTTTTTTAAAAAAGCTAACCCTCTTTTTCCACCAAAGCAAAAGGTGGAAAATAACTGATTCTTTAATTTGTTTATCCTTTGTTTTGCTATTGTAGCAGTATCAATAAAGCCATTTCTCTGCCACTTTTTGTAACTCAAGTTTTGCTAATAACAGCTCGCATTTATAGGGTGCTCTCCAGTTTACAAAGCACTTGAGATACATTAGTTCATCTGGGCATAAGACCAAGGAAATTGTTATTATTGACCCCATTTTTGTGGGTGAGCAAACTGAGTTTCAGTGAAGGCAAGTGGCCTGCTGAGGACCACATGCCTAGGAGTTATGTAGAACTGGAAAGCAGGTCTTGCTTCCCAAGTCTATCTAGTACTCTACTACACAATGTTATTACCACTTTGATGTAATCAGAAGTCAGGCAGTCAATAAATATTTATTTATTAAGCACATATTATATGCCAGACATTGCTAAATGCTAGGGATACAAAGAAAAAAAAATCCTTGTTCTCAAGGAGCTTACAGGAGGCAATGAAGCATCACAGTATAAAATTAGCTAATCATTTAAGCATTCATCCAAATAGAAACTCAAACCCAGTTGAGGGCCTTTCTCCAGAACGAAAGCAGGTTGCTCTATAACATACAGTCTAGGACTCCCAAGAAAACTCGTGAGTGGAGCCATATGATAGTGCTTTATGGTTATTCTCTAGAACTATAGTATATTATAGCAACATTCAATCAACATGACTAAGGCTGTTATGCCATTTTCAGTCTAATTTAGTGAATATCACTATCCTTTATTTCAAATTACATGTTTATATTCCACTGAAATGAATAAGGAATTTGACTAGCTAGAGACTGTTACAACTAGTCCTCAAATGTCCCTGGCCAAATACTGACCCAATGAACTATAGGCAGAACAAACACCAGTCAAGTCTGCATTTTCAAATACCCCAAAGTTTCTGCACTTCCTCTCTTTTAAACACCTCCATTTGGAAAGTCCAGAAACTGCCTCATGATTTTATCGTTAACTACAAAAAGGAAAATTGAGGAATGCTTTTTGTAAAACGTTAACTCACAAGATCCCATAATTTTAACAAGATAAATGTTACATCACAAATATTTCTTTTACAATGTTT
>NW_020953685.1:20000-22235 GCF_900497805.2 Vombatus ursinus
CACATAACACTCACTAGATGCGTGACTCTGGGCAAGCCACTTAACCCCAATTGCCTCACCAAAGAATAATAATAATAATAATAATAATAATTTTTAAAATATCAGCTTACTCAGGAGATGAGAGGCAGCATGTGTACTTTCTCTGAATGATCATTCTTCCTGGCTGTACTGCATCTCTTCTTTCAATGTAGGGTACCTATTACTTTAGGCATACATTATTTTAAGGAATTTGATATGGGACTGAAAACATGTGTCTGTTGAATTTCATTGCTTACCCAATCATCACATATACTAACTTTACATTAGAATAATGACATTTAAAGTCATAATGAAACTTTAGAAATCATGCAGCCAAACCTCTAACTTTCAGAAAAAAAGAAAATGAGACCAAAATAAGTTAACTGTCTTGCCCAGGATAACACAAGTAGAGTGTTGTAACTTTGATTCTAAGAAGGAAGTACTGTAATCAATAGGATTATTATGGACCTGTCCATTAAACACAGAAAAAAGTGGAGGCGTCATTTAGAGAAGATGTAGTGCTCATGTTTGGTGATACCCTCTAAGAAAGATTACTCTATGTTGAAAATGTTTATTCATTAGATTTTGCACTCTGCTACAAAGATCACCGTGCTTTAGAATCATCAACTCATGATCAGCTAATTTCTAGGGCCAGAGTCTTCTATGTCACATACTTATTTGGGTCTTTTATGATTCCAATCTGAGGACTGTTAGCATAGGGATTTTCCATTTGGTGTTAATTTTTATAATGGTATAAGCATGATCAAGACAAACAGGGTCCCAAATCATATAGAATTTTGTGGATTAAATAAACAGCCTAAGTTAAAACAACTGACAGTAAATGATGATCAAGTGTTCAACTATTTGGACGCATCAAGTCACTGGTCTCATTTTGACATATCATAGGTCAACACATTCTCAATCAGCCAGAAGACCACATGATCTTCAAGCAGAGCTCCAACTAAAACACTCCTTTTTCCCCCTCATCAAAAGGCTTCTTAATTTTTCTTCATCTTCTGTCATCAGAGTGGTATCATCTGCATACCTGAGATTGTTGATATTTCTCCTGGCAACCTTAATTTTAGCTTTTGATTTATCCAGACTGGCAATTCACATGATGTACTCTGAATATAAGTTAAATAAGGTGACAGTATGCAGCCTTGTCATACTCCTTTTCCAATTTTAAACCACTCATTCGTTCCATGTTCAGTTCTAACTGTTGCGTCTTGATCCATATACAGTTTCCTCAGGAGACAAATAAGATAATCAGTTACTTCCCTCTCGTGGAGGACTTCACATATTTTGCTGTGATCTATACAAAGGTTTTAGTGTAGTCAATGAAGCAGAAGTAATTTTTTTTTCTGGAACTCCCTTGCTTTCTCCATAATTCAGGAAATGTTAGAGTTTGGTCTCCAGGTTCTCTGCCTCCTCAAAAACAAGCCTGCTCTTCTGATAATTCTCACTTCACATATTGCTGAAGCCTCGTTTGCAGAAACTTAAGCATAACCTTGCTGAAATGAGTGCAATGGTTAAGTAATTTGACCATTCTTTGGAATTGCCCTTCTTTAGGATTGGGATATAAACTGATCTTTTCTAATCTAATGTCCACTGTTGAGTTTTCCAAATTTGCTGGTATATTGAGAACAACACTTTAACAGCATTAAATAGCTCAACTGGAATTCTGTCACCTCCACTAGCCTTATTGTTAGCAATGCTTCCTAAGGCTGGTTTGACTTCACTCTCTAGGATATCTGGCTCTAGATCAGTAACTACATGATCACAGTTATCAATGATATTAAGATCTTTCTTGTATAGTTCCTGTGTATATTCTTGCCATCTCTTCATAATCTCTTCTCCTTCTGTTAAAACCCTACCATTTTTTGTCCTTTATCATGGGCATGTTTTTTTTTTTTTGCAAAAAAAAATACAAAACAAAAAAACCAAACCATTCCTTTCATGTCTCTAATTTTATTGAAGAGATCTCTTGTCTTTCCCAATCTATTATTTCCTTCTTTTCTTTGTATTGCTCATTTAAGAAAACCTTATCTCTCCTTGCTATTCTGTGGGATTCTGCATTCATTTAGATATATATTTCCCTTTCTCCTTTATCTTTCACTTTCTTTCGTCAGCTGTTTGTAAAGTCTCATCAAACAGCTATTTTTCTTTCTTACTTTTCTTTTCTTTTCTTTTCTTTTCTTTTCTTTTCTTTTCTTTTCT
>NW_020953686.1:0-15000 GCF_900497805.2 Vombatus ursinus
CCTCACAACAGATCTCACCCATTAGTCTATCAATTTGCAGAGTGACAGTGAGTTGAGCCCAGAGTTTAATAAGGAGAAAAATGGGCTGATCTGCCTTTGGGAAACCATACCATTCTTTTAATGAACGTAAACTTCTCTTAAAACAAACATACATCTTTAAAAAACAGAACAGAAGAAAACAATATTCATCCCACTGATGTATAGCGTAATTAATTCCTGAAGAAATGATGGTGAGAATCCCCCAGAGGAGTAAAAAGGCACATGGTGGACATATATACTCTAACACATTACAATTACAAGGAAATTAGCCGAGAGGAGTGGTCTAAAGGATGTCACTGAAGAAACCGATGGCTAGAAAGAAACTACCTAGTCCCTTAATAAACAGTGTATTAATCCACTGGTATCCATGCAATGTCAGCTGGGTAAAAGGAAGGCCCCCAGCATGGATTGGGGATGGATTTATGGGAAGAAATGGATGAAGTTCAATCTGGATCAATAGGAGTACCCACGTCTATGGGATCACAAGTCCATTAGAATACTCATTCTATTATCTATAAATCTATATGATAAATCAATTTTACATATACACAGGTAAATACAACATTTGCATTAGTTTTTTTTTCAATTAGAATAGATGTGTTATTTTATTAAGAAGTGATTATTAGGTACATTGCAAAGCACTCTGAAAATGTTTAAGCAACTTTAGAACTCTAGCTTCATTTAACACGTTTCCTTAACTTGCCTTTCTTAGCCTTGTTGTGAAAGTGTTCTTCTTGTTGTCCTTGTTTATTAAATATCCTGCATGAAGGTCACTATGAAAGTGGATATGTTTTGTCAAATCTATTGTGAAGATAATAAATTGATTTGGATTCACTCAGTAGTCCCCTTATGACTATTCATCTTTAATAGCTTTCTGGTTTGACAGACATAACAACTGTGTCTACACAGGCAAAGTAGCATGGAGACTAAACAATTATCATTTAATTTGATCAATTATGAAAGCAATTCCAATAATCTATCCACACACATACACATACATATACACACACACATACACACACAAACCCTACTTCTTTAAACTCAATAGCTTGTTTATGGTTCTGTTTTGCAGAGACTTCACTCACTTAGCCTTGCATAGACAAAAGCTTTGTCTACACACAGAAATAGCTCAACCACTGTGGCATTCAAGTTAATTTCAAAAGATGCTTTGATTTTTTATAACTAATTTAATTATCGTAATGCTTAAACTGTCTGTGCAGAGAACCTTAACCAAAGCTAAACCACTATTTTACATGAATCAATCTTGTCACTAGAATTAACATCATTCATTCATTCAGAAAATATGGGACACCTGTTATGTACTAAGTAAACATACCCGGCATGATGATATCTGCTACATATACGCACACCCACCCACCCACCCACAGTAAACACTTGGTAATATTGTTTCTTTTGTATTAGATCACTAACTTTATACTTCTCTTTCTCAAGTCAATTCAAAAGTCAAATTTAATATAGTTACATGCTCTTGGGTAACTGCTGAGGTGTAATTTTCCAGAATCACATTACTACATTTTTATAAGAAAAAAGCTATATTATTCACATAATAATGACAGGCAATTCCTACAATACTAAGAGGAATATTGTTTCATACAAGCAACATAGCATAAAACAAAATCACTAGTAGTGAAGAAAAAGCAGAATGTAGATTATTATGGGAAAAGGAAAGAATAAGGAGAAATAAACGCCTCTCACTTTCTCTAAGAAGCCCTCTAGTCTAAGATGTTCTCTCTCTTCTCTAAATTCATAATACAGCTGCCTAGCCCATCACCTAGTTGCCTACCACATACACTACCCACTACTTGAGTTTTCCTTTGGACACTAAGAATTTGTTGACTGTTTTACCATGCCAAAAGTACACATTATCATGTCGGTGTTAATTGCTCTAAATGTGTTCTTTCTGTTAAGCTTTGACTTTAGGAAGTCAATTACTCTTTCAACTTACACATTTACCAAAACTAGAGTGAACAGTAAGCTTATGGACAAAAATGTCCAGAGTTTTTTGAATTGTGGAATAGAGGAGCTGAAAAAACATTATCAAAAACTATTACTTTTTTTCAGTACAGGTAGAGTCAAGAATATTTGTGACAAAAAAATAGATAGTAGTGACTAGAGATTTGGGGAATAGAAGAGGTTTAGAAAGAACACTTAAGGGATAGAAGAGTCAACCAGGAAAGAATACGAGGAATGCTATGCAGCAGGAAGGGTTCAACTGGGATTAGATAACATGAATTTGTAGTGAACCCAGTCAACATGGCTGCATGACTTTTTCCAGTCATGAAAGCAAGCAAGGCAATGTTCATTTTCTTGGATCGAGACAGACAAGACAAGGGGGCAGCTCGGTAGCATAGTGGATACAGCACTGGCCCTGAAGTCAGGAAGACCTGAGTTCAAGTCCGGCCTCAGACCAAACACTTAACACTTACTAGCTGTGTGACCCTGGGCAAGTCACTTAACCCCAATTGCCTAAAAACAAACAAAAAAACAACAGATAGTCAAGACAAGTGGTGCTTCTACAACCACACCCCAGGAAATACACTCAGCTCAGCCTGATGGCTTCAAGGTTGTTTAGCTGTGTGCTTAAGGCTAAGGGATACACAACTTCATGAAACTGTTCATTATTCCCTGAGCTATTTAGAAAGCATTAAAATGTAGGTTTGATGCTGGTGGCTCAGTTGGTAATAGACAAGAGCTCCTATATGTGTGAATCATCATTCATTCATTCATTCGTTCGTTCATTCAGCAAGCATTCATTAAGTCCCTCCGATATAGCAGACACTATGTGATAGACCTTGGGGATACAAAGATGTGATGAAACAATAGGCATGTCATTCACTAAGGGAATGGCCTGAATTGAATCACTTGACTTCTCTAACCTCAGTTAACTTCATCTATAAAATGAGGAAGAGAATATAAAATATTTCTTATACAATATAAAATATGTAATATATATGCAATGCATGTAATATACATATAACATAATCTAGATGGTTTTTATCACCTTATTTGGGGTTTTCTTGGCAAGGACACTGGAGCAGTTTGCCATTTCCTTCTCCAGCTCATTTTACTCATGAGGAAACTGAGGCAAACAGTGACTTGCCCAGGGTCACACAGCTAGGTGAGTCTGAGGCCATTAACTTGATATAGATATAGATATAGATATAGATAGATATATAGATAGATATATAGTTAACAGGTTTTAACTACACCAGATTTTAAATCAGGAAGATGAGTCTTCCTGACTCTAGGCCTGGTACTATCTACTGTGCCACCTAACTGTCCCATAAAATAATATATACAAACAAAATATACAAAATGAAGAATGTTGAAAGTTCCCTTTAGTCTAAAATTCTATTACCTTAATTATAGTAATTATGTAATATTTAGTAATACTTTTCTAATAGATATTGCCTGAAATATCAAGGCAAGTGAAGCTAATGGAAACTACCTCTATGATGGCAGAATATATCATTAGTTCTGTAAACATCAATTCCAAGCTGTTGCATCTCCAGTTGCCCAACCATACATGTCAATAGCAAATGTTCATTTCATTAGCAAATGAATTCAAACAGAAAACAGTTGTTTGAGTTTTTGTAGTGAAACACCCATTAACTTCAGGTAATCAGAGATAGCCACATTTTAAAAATATTTTCACATGGAAACATCTGCAAAATGTGCAGGAAGAACAGCATACATGTTTTCCATAACAATGGCTTCAGCTACACTTCTGGGCAATTGGGACACACCCATTCAGTATTTCTGAAAAATATTTGTAGGTCCCTGCAATGCTTGACTTGGCAACAGATACATAGCCACA
This sequence comes from Vombatus ursinus, assembly GCF_900497805.2. NCBI lineage: Eukaryota > Metazoa > Chordata > Mammalia > Diprotodontia > Vombatidae > Vombatus > Vombatus ursinus. Next base: position 3,878 of record NW_020953686.1, read on the forward strand.
GTAACAGGTATCAATCAAAATTCCCACTTCCCACCACCTCACACCATCTGCACCCAAGCAAAAACAGTATTCATTTCCACCTTTGTGAAGCCTGTAACTTTTTCTTTCAGCCTCATAAAGTGCAAGAAAACGTGGAGCATATTCTAAATACTCATGTGAAGGAGCATTAGAAATATAATGCAGATAACAAACTAAAGAAATCTGTCATTGCTGAATAAAGAATAATCAATCGATTGAGAACCACTTATTAAGTGCCTATTATGTGCTGGGCACTGTATTAGGCAGTACAATAAACATTTTGATGGTATACCCAATACTTGTGGCATAACTAAGCATAAACAGCATATCTACCTAAACCTAAGAAGGAAAAGCAAACTTAAAAAATTCAAACAATGTCAAGAGAAATGTGAAGAATACTCTGAACATTAGCTAATAAATATTAGCTTAGAGACAGCGAGGGGGCGCAGTAGATAAAACATTATTGAGCGTGGAGTCAGGAAAAAACTGCATTCAAATTTTGTCTCACAGGCTTACTAGTTGTGTGATTCTGGGCAAGTCACTTAACCTCAGCCTCCCTCAGTTTCCTCAACTGAAAAATGTAGATTAATTAACAGCACCTACTTTCCAATTGTGAGAATAAAATGAAATACTTGTGAAGTGCTTAGCACAATGCCTGGCACACAGTAGGCAGGTAATGAAGAAATGCTTGTTTCTTTCCTTCATTCTTCCTAGCTCTTGAAGATTCAGAAAGTCCTCTAGCAGAATCAAAAAGTTTTCTAGAACTTACCTTTAAAGTGGAGTTAATTAGCAGCCTTTCGTAAGAATGGGTTATGTCCAAAGGATATTAAAAAAAAAAAAAATAGAATCTTTGGGTTTTCTGAACCAGAGGTCCATGAATTTAAAAAAAAAGATTATTGTATTTCAATATTATAATCCCATATATTTTATTTTATGTATTTAAAAACATTAGTCTGAGAAGGCATTTATAGGTTTCACTAGACTGGCAAAAAGGTTCATGACACAAACAAGGTTAAGAACCTGAGATAAGGTCTATCAACATAGCCTTTTGAGAGGCAAGGCTGTACAGTTACAGGGTCAGATATTTCAACAAAGGGTCTGAGTTGAAATCCTGTCAGCCACTTACTACCATTGTATGTATTGTTTTTGTGACTCTGCTTACTTTAGTATCCATCAGATCATGTCTTTTAATGTTTCTCTGTACTCATCATATTCCAAGCTATCACAATTTATTTTGTAACCATTCCCCAACTGATGGACATCTACTTTCATTCTAGTTCCATGCTATCCTGTACAATCTGTGTGACCTTGGGCAAGTCATTTAATCTGTCAGGGCCTCAGTTTCCTGATCTGCAAAATGAGGTCTTGATAGATTACTTCTGAGGTCCCTTTGAAACTTTAAATCTGTTATCTTATCAGCCTACATTCTATTGAACACAATGGTAATTCAAAAAACATTTACTAAGTCCCCAGGGCAGTACTCTGGGATAAACATTAGAGAAAGTGTTTTGTTTTGGTTTGGTTTTTTTTGTGGGGTTTTGTGTGTGTGTGTGTGTGTGTGTGGTTTTTTTTTTAAGCAACAACCTTAGCCTCTATCCCAGAGAGCTAACATCAAGCACACAAATATTTGGAAACACACATGACTGAATACTACACTTTTCATCTGGGTATTTGGTGTTCTACAAGCATATCAATCTATACTTCTTCCTTGTATTCTAATATCTCTTTTCATATCTATGAAATAGCAAGGGAACAGAGCATGAATAACCAGCCAGCACTGCAAAGGAAGCTTCAAAAACCTGGGTTTAAGAAATGGGACTTTCCCAATATGCCATAAGAGGAAGCTGTAAGAAGGACTGAGTGTTTACATTGATCTACTTTTTTATTTCTTAGCCACTACCAGAAAGTTTTGGTAATTACTGCCTTATAATATAGTTTAAGATCTGGTACTGCTAAACCTCCTTCTTTTACATTTTTTCATTATTTCCTTTGACATTCTTGACTTTTTGTTTTTCCAAATGAATTATTATTTTTTCTAATTCGTTTAAAAAATATTGGTAATTTAATTGGGATGGCATTGAATATATAAATTGGTTTGGGTAAAATTGTAATTTTTATTATAGTGGCCCTGCCTGCCCACGAACAATTAATATTTCTCCAATTATTTAAATCTGATTTTATTTGCATAAAGTTTTTTATAACTGTTTATATAGTTTCTGGATTTGTTTTGGCAGGTATACTCAAGTTTTTATACTGTCTAGAATTATTTTAAGAGGGGTATTTTTTACTATCTCTTCTTGAAAAGTTTTGTTTGTGACACATAGGAATGTTGATGTTTTATATGGATTTACCTTATATCCTGCTACTTTGCTAAAATTAATAACTATTTCAACTAACTTTTTAGTTGAGTCTTTAGGATTTTCCAAGTGTATCATCATATCATCTACAAAAAGAGAGTTCTATTATCTCATTCCTTATTCTGATTCCATTTTTTTTCTTCTCTTATTGTTTTTGCTAGGATTTCCAAACAATATTGAATAATATTGGTGACAATGGGCAGCCTTGTTTCACACCTGATCTTACTGGGAAGGCTTCTAGTTTATCTCCATTACAAATAATGCTTGCTGCTGGTTTTAGATAAATACTTTTTATCAATATAAGGGAAAATCCATTTATACTAATACTTTCAAGTGTTTTTAATAAAAATGAGTGTTGAACTTTATCAAAATCTATTTCTGCATCTATTGATACAGTCATATACTTTTACATTTTATTATTGACATAATCAATTATATTAATAGTTTTCCTTATGTTAAACCATCTCTGACCTCCTAGTGTAAATCCCTCTTGATCATAATGTATAACCTTTGTAATGTATTGTTGTGATCTTTTACCTAGTATTTTATTTAGGGTTTTTGCATCCATATTCATTAAAAAAATTGGTCTATAATTTCTTTTTCTGGTTTTACTCTTCCTGGTTTAGGTTATCAGTATCATATTTGTTCTATAAAAGGAATTTCATAGGATCCCTTCTTTACCTATTATTCCAAATAATTTATTTAATATTGAAATTAGTTGATCTTTAAATGTTTGATAGAATTAAATTATAGAATAAGAACAGTAAGAATAATTCAATAAGAATTCATGATTTGGTAAAAAATTGTTGGGAAAACTGGAAAGCAGGTATGGCAGAAACTGGGCATAGACCAATATCTTACATCATTTACCAAGATAAGGTCAAAGTGGATACAAGATCTAGATATAAAGAGAGATTTTACTAGAAAATTAGGTCATTGAAAATATTACTCATCAGATTTATGGATAGGCGAACAATTTATGAATATACAAGAGATAGAGAGCAAAGTTAAGTACAAAGTGGATCATTTCAATTACATTAAATTAAAAAGGTTTTGTACAAATAAAACAAAGTTAGCCAAGATCGGAAGGAAAGCAGAAAACTGGGGGAAAAAATTACAGACAGTTTATCAGATAAATGTCTCATACTTAAAATACATAAAGAACTTTGTCAAATTTACAAGAATATAAGTCATTCCCCAATTGATAAAATGGTCAAAGGATATGAATAGGCTATTTTCTGAAGAAGAAATCAAAACAATTTACAGTTAGATGAAAAAATGCTCTAAATCATTATTCATTATAGAAATGGAAATTAAAACAACCTTGAGATTTTTTTTATACCTATCAGATTGGCTAAAATAATAGAAAGAGAAAGTGACAAATGTTGGAGGAGATAAGATAAAATTGGGACACTAATTCATGATTGATGGAATTGTGAACTGATCCAACCATTTTGGAGAGCAATCTGGAATTATGCCCAAAGAGTTATTAAATTACCTATACCCTTTGAGCTAGCAATACCATTACACTACTTGGTCTACTTCCAAAGATAATTAGGGGAAAAGAAAAAGAACCTATATGCTCTAAAATGCTGATAGTAGCTCTCTTTGTGATGGCAAAGAACTGGAAATTGTAGGGATGCCCACCAACAGGGAAATGACTAAACAAGTTGTGGTAGATGATCGTGATGGAATACTATTGTGCTATAAGAAATTATGAGCTCAATGATTTTAGAAAAACATGGAAAGAATTGAATGAAATAGTGAAGAGTGAAATGAGCAAAACCAAGAGAACATTGTATACAGTAACAGCAATACTGTTTTAAGAACAACTTTGAGCAAATTTGACTATTATAAATACCCAATTAACTGTAAAGGACATATGAAGAAAGATGCTATCTGCATCCAAAGAAAGAACTGATAAATATTAGTATGTATAGAATAATTATATATATATATATATAATGTATTATATATATATTATGTGTGTGTACACACACACACACACATATTTATATCTATACATATTTGTGTCTAATGGTAGTCATGGGGGTGAAGGGGAGAAAAAATTTACATGTCAATTTTGTTGTATATTTGAAAGGAACAGCAAGTTGTACATAGTATATTTATAGTTTCATATGCAATCAACTTCTTTATTGTACTGTTATGGAAATACTTGTTTTATTCCATATATGAAAATTCCAAAAAAAAAAGGACTGGGTGAATCAATTTCAAATGGAAATGCCAGAAGAAACCCAGAAAAAAGTAGATTCCTCTCATGTTTTACCTATCTCCAATTTTTCCTCCTCTTTGCCTTGCCTATTTTCTTACTGGGTCATTCCTGACAAATGTTCATGTCATGGACTTCTGATGCTGCCAGTCAGGGATTTTAGGTTCATTATCTGACCCAGGCAGCCCCACTACCATGGACAAGTTTGTGTTATGTGGTAATATCCACTAATTATGTTTTACACAGGGATCATTGTATAGAATTGAAAAAGCAATGGAATCAACATCAGAAGACCTGAATTTTCAGTTTTAGTTACACCACTTACTAGCTATGCAACTATGGACAAACTGCTTGACCTTTCTGGATCTCAATTTCCTCATCCGCAAAATGGGAATTATGATATTTTTACTTCCACTCTCAAAGGAGAGTTGTGAGGAAAGTAACTTACAAAACAAGATGATATAAGAATATGAGCTATTTTATTAGTTGTGTGGTATAAGCAGGGGAAAAGGTCACAATTGGCTATATAGAATGAGGAGTTTTCTTTATATAGATTATTCAGTGGACTGCAGGGAGGGGATGGAGACAGTTGCTGATGAGAGCACCAAGAGCATCAAGCAGAAAGAGAAGAAAACCATGTCCTTGCAGGACAACCAGATTCAAGTCTAGCATGTGGAGTCAGGAAGGCCAGAGTTCAAGTTCTGCCTCAGAGGTTTACTAGCTGCATGACCCTGTGCAAGTCACTTAACCTCCCTCAGCGACCCTTTCTTCATCAATAAAATGGGGATAATTAAAAGTCCTTATCTCCACGGATTGTTATAAGGAAGATATGTTTGTAAAGCACTTTGTAAATCTTAAAGCACTATATAAAGTCCATTATTACCTATTTACTTGTAAGACCCAAAGCAAGTCACTTAACACCTCTGATCAAGTTTTCCTCATTTGTAAAATGAAATTGTCTCTAAATCCTATTTTAATGATAATAATCTCATTTTGTCCTTCCCAGATGCTGTCCCAAGATGGTAGGTCTCCTCTGGAAACTCTTCAGTAAGTGAAATGAAATTAACTCTTGTAACTCACACCTCCCCAGATCATTTCCCTTCCCTCTGTCCTTTTCACCTCCTTTTAATGCATTATCTTCCCCAATTAGCTTGTGAATGCCTTAAAGGCAGGGACTGTCATTTATCCTTTTCTTTGTATCCCCAGGAATTAGCAGCTGCAGCACACAGAAGCCATTAATAAATGTTTATTGACTAACAACAGCTCACATTTATATGAGCTGTATATAACAGTTGTAAAGCACTTTCCATTGGTTAATTCCCTGAGCGTCACAAAAACCCAATAAAATAACTACTATTATTATCTCCATTTCACATACAAAGAAACTGAGTCTGGCAAAGGTTAAATGATTTGCCTAGTCATACAACTAGCAAAGAGGTAGGATCTGAACTCAAGTCTTAAGGATTCCAACGCCAATGTCACTTCCTGCTGATCAAAGTGGTGGTATAGATCTAACACCCTGTCATAGACCATACTAGGGTCTGAATAATGCGTTGTTCAGTTTGCACTGACTGAGAGGAACTAGATACAGGGAATAAGTCATTCCAGAGAGGCTTTATCACCGGATCTCATTGGTGTACTTTATATGGAAGGATCTGACTAAGTTTAGGTCAAATCCAGGCTCAGAAAGGATAGCACAAGATCGATCCGTGCATGGACAAGAACGCTTTTATTCAGATGCTCCCTCAATCAAAACGTTTGTCCTAAATTGCTCAAGATTAGGAAGCTGAACTTCCAGGAAGCACCTCCTGGTCTTCAAGACAACTCAGACTCACCAAAATAGATACCTCAGGCTTCTCTCTCCTTCGGCCAGGGACAGCCACATCAGTGTCTGAGGGCACCTCAACGTTTGTTGGCAGAATTTCGGGCTCAGCCGGATGACTCTCCGTAGGGGTGACAAGTTCCCTTCCTCGGAGCCTGGGTTCATAGGAGCCCCTCCCCTTAGCCTCGGGGTCCTGATCCTCAGGGGGGATCCTTCATCATCCTTCAGAGCCGCAGGGGGTGTCAGGGCGCAGAAGAGCTGGGAATCTTCCTTTATTTAATGCTGAGTGAATCACTCGGCTTCAAGGCCACCTTTCCTCCACATGTCCCTTCAGTAACAACTGTCGCTGTTTTTACTCCCTTTTTCCAAGGGTCCAGAGTTTTATCCGTGTGGCTACATTCCCTCCAATACAGATGGCGTGGCTACCTGCAGGGCGTCGCAGCCCAAGCACTTGCCACCAGAGGGCCCCCCCAGGCCCCCTACCTTGGGCAGGCTGTGCTCCGGCGGGCCCTCGCACGACCGATGTACAGGACGCCATCGACTTTGTCCTGAAAGGAAGTCCAACGTGGTAGGGCCTGCGCAGAGCTTGTCAGCTGGCAATGCGTCGATGACCCACGAGGTTAACTCCCGCCAACGGCGAGGTACCACAAGTGGACCTCGGCGGAGAAAACTGGGTAACCACGCAGGACAAAGAGCGGGTGGGTCTAACGCGGGATCAGCCCTCGAACAGGAAGGGGTGGAGTGGAGTTTTTGACGGACGGCGAATATGACCACCCAGGGCAAGCCCCAAGCGGAGCCAATGTAATCTGACTGCTCACGTTCACCGTCAGTCAAATGATTGCTCCTCTCTCCCTCTCTCTCTCTCTCTCTCTCCCCCCCCCTCCCTCTCCACGTGGCCCATCTACCCACATCTACAGGCCGATCTACAGGTCCAGCCCATCTACCCACCCCCTCCCCTGTGTGGTTACACGTGGACAGGGAATGGTGTCCTTTTCAAGGCTCATCTCTATTTACTCCCTCCCCATCCGTTGTTCACAGTGCTTACATCGGTTTTTAAAATTTACATGAATTTCATGACAGGAGAAATTTCCATTTAGTTCTTTGATAACTCTACCCTGCTTATCACAGTCTTCAGTGTGACAAGTGCCCAATCAGTATTAATGACTAATTTGATTACTTTAAAAATTAGTTTAACCTTTCCTGTGACTCCTTGAACCAAAAAGCTTTCTTCCCTGGCCAACACACATCCCTTTGGATTGTTTTCCCATTTTAAATATAAGCTCCTTGAGGGATGAGATAGACTCAATTTTTGCGTTTGTATCGCATGCTTAATGTATCAAGTACACAGAAAATGGCTAATAAGTCTTTCCTCCCTCATCCTTTCTCCTTGGCCCTTTCTTCTTCCCATTCTCTCTCCTTCCATCCTGCCTGCCTGCCTTCCTCCCTCCCTCCTTCTCTCCTTCCGTCCCTCCTTCCCTCCCTCCCTTCTTCCTTCCTTCCTCCCTCCTTCCTTCCTTTCCTCTCTCATTTCACAGCACTTCAAATATTTGAAAATAATCACACCCCTTCTGCTCTTGTTGGTCCTTCCTTCTCAAAGAGGACCAGTGACATCAGGAGGGTGATGTCTTGACTTGCCAGTGAATTGGATTTACATGAGGCAGGACTGTGGAAAGTCATCAGCATTACTGTCTCCTGCAGGGTTATCAGAGCTCAGTGGCAAGACATGGGTCAGGAGGACTGGTGAAGGCACCCACCCCCTTTCTGATACTTCTCTCTAGGATAATAATTCTTTCAACAATTCATAACAGGGATTTGTCAATCACCACACTGAGTGAGATCCTGTTTCTTCATGGCCTTCTTAAAATGTGGCAGCTAGGACTGAATACACTATCCCAGGTGCTGTCTGCCCCAACCAAAATAAAGTAGGAGCATAACTTCCTTTAATCTGGATGCCATAGTTCCATCAAAGCATTCACTTTTTGACTGTCAAACCATACTGAGTTTACAAATCTCTTTTTAAAAAGTCTTTTTTATAGTAACCTAGTTTGTTGTACCTACTTTGAGACTTGGAGATTTTACACAATAGAGGTAGACTGGCCAGTAAGGCTAAAAGCAATGGATATTTGTTACATGCACATTTTAACTCAGGTAAGGGAAAGCTTCAGGACCTAAATGAAATCTCAGAAGGTGGGCAGGGGCAATCAAGAGCATGGGGAATGGGGTCAGGATGAGTAGTGAAGAGCAATCCAATCCAAGAAACAATCAGGGGAAGGGGGTAGCAATCAAAACTATGACTAGGGAGATCTCCATTAGGTGGCTTGTCTTTAGGCAGGAGAAGGAAGGGCATCTCAAAATTTATAGCAAGCTCTTGTCAACTCCTCTTAGTTTGGTATGGGCATTCCTGGGTCTTTGGACCTTCATACATCATGGTAATTCAATATAATAAAAAGCCCAACCAATAGGGCAGCCTAAGGAAGCACACATCCTGAGTCAGTGGTGAAACCAGAAAGGGTCAGACTTAGGCATGTCCTGGTTTCATACACCAGGCAACGAAAGGGATTAGTTTGTAAGGCTCAGTTGAGTTTTAAGGGTTGAGTCACAAGGGAGTTCACACGTAAGAAGTTTCAGAAAAAGGGGAGAGGAATGTCAGGCTGGAGAACGACACAGGCCTAGAATAATGATAGCCTGTTGATAGAAGGGGAAGCCCAGAAAACCAGAAAGGTGTTTTGTGCTATCACACATAGGAGCTGATATCCATACGAATTTCTATCATCTTATATGTACAGAATTGACATTGATATTTTGAACTCAAATCTGGGACTTTATAGTTACCCCCATTGTGGTCAAAGCATGCATGGACCTGATTGGAAGTAAAGATGCCATTAACAGAAAGAAGACAATAAAGAAGACTGGCCAACAAAAGGCTTTCAAATGAATAATGGTGTTTGCAAGAAGTTAATTCCAACCAAAGGTTTCCTTTGGAATCCTCAGGTAAGCTTGAATCAGCACACAGAGTCAATTATCTTAGTATTTTGAATCAAATGGAGAGGTTAGAATAAGCACTAGTAGAAGGAGAAATGTTGAATGTGATAGGTACACCAGCTGAAAAAACAGACTGGAAATTTGCTTTATGAAACTCACCTTACAGAATTTCACCCAATAAAACACATAGGCATGCAGTATTAAATCTTTTTTTTTCTGCTTCTAAGCATCATCACAAAAGGCCCTTTTAATCGTATTCAGGGTGCACATTTGGTCCCATTTGGACACAATTTATGAACGCTCACTTTCTTATGTGAATTCCACCCCTTTGACAAAATGGGCAAGAATCCAAATAAGGCAACATGGTTAACCATTAGGATAACACATTTGGACCTGCATTTTAATGTAAAACAACTTAAAATGCACTCGAACTGAACATGTCACATGGCTATAAACCCCTTATTTTAATTTGTCATACTTGCTATGCTGCCATATTCCACTTAAATTAACAGTTAAATACCTGGAAAAGTAAATACTTTTCCAGCTTAGTTAAAAAAGAAGTTTCAGAAACACTTTTTTTTAAAAAAGCTAACCCTCTTTTTCCACCAAAGCAAAAGGTGGAAAATAACTGATTCTTTAATTTGTTTATCCTTTGTTTTGCTATTGTAGCAGTATCAATAAAGCCATTTCTCTGCCACTTTTTGTAACTCAAGTTTTGCTAATAACAGCTCGCATTTATAGGGTGCTCTCCAGTTTACAAAGCACTTGAGATACATTAGTTCATCTGGGCATAAGACCAAGGAAATTGTTATTATTGACCCCATTTTTGTGGGTGAGCAAACTGAGTTTCAGTGAAGGCAAGTGGCCTGCTGAGGACCACATGCCTAGGAGTTATGTAGAACTGGAAAGCAGGTCTTGCTTCCCAAGTCTATCTAGTACTCTACTACACAATGTTATTACCACTTTGATGTAATCAGAAGTCAGGCAGTCAATAAATATTTATTTATTAAGCACATATTATATGCCAGACATTGCTAAATGCTAGGGATACAAAGAAAAAAAAATCCCTGTTCTCAAGGAGCTTACAGGAGGCAATGAAGCATCACAGTATAAAATTAGCTAATCATTTAAGCATTCATCCAAATAGAAACTCAAACCCAGTTGAGGGCCTTTCTCCAGAACGAAAGCAGGTTGCTCTATAATATACAGTCTAGGACTCCCAAGAAAACTCGTGAGTGGAGCCATATGATAGTGCTTTATGGTTATTCTCTAGAACTATAGTATATTATAGCAACATTCAATCAACATGACTAAGGCTGTTATGCCATTTTCAGTCTAATTTAGTGAATATCACTATCCTTTATTTCAAATTACATGTTTATATTCCACTGAAATGAATAAGGAATTTGACTAGCTAGAGACTGTTACAACTAGTCCTCAAATGTCCCTGGCCAAATACTGACCCAATGAACTATAGGCAGAACAAACACCAGTCAAGTCTGCATTTTCAAATACCCCAAAGTTTCTGCACTTCCTCTCTTTTAAACACCTCCATTTGGAAAGTCCAGAAACTGCCTCATGATTTTATCGTTAACTACAAAAAGGAAAATTGAGGAATGCTTTTTGTAAAACGTTAACTCACAAGATCCCATAATTTTAACAAGATAAATGTTACATCACAAATATTTCTTTTACAATGTTTGCCATTATTTTA
>NW_020953686.1:20000-22219 GCF_900497805.2 Vombatus ursinus
CTAGATGCGTGACTCTGGGCAAGCCACTTAACCCCAATTGCCTCACCAAAGAATAATAATAATAATAATAATAATTTTTAAAATATCAGCTTACTCAGGAGATGAGAGGCAGCATGTGTACTTTCTCTGAATGATCATTCTTCCTGGCTGTACTGCATCTCTTCTTTCAATGTAGGGTACCTATTACTTTAGGCATACATTATTTTAAGGAATTTGATATGGGACTGAAAACATGTGTCTGTTGAATTTCATTGCTTACCCAATCATCACATATACTAACTTTACATTAGAATAATGACATTTAAAGTCATAATGAAACTTTAGAAATCATGCAGCCAAACCTCTAACTTTCAGAAAAAAAGAAAATGAGACCAAAATAAGTTAACTGTCTTGCCCAGGATAACACAAGTAGAGTGTTGTAACTTTGATTCTAAGAAGGAAGTACTGTAATCAATAGGATTATTATGGACCTGTCCATTAAACACAGAAAAAAGTGGAGGCATCATTTAGAGAAGAGGTAGTGCTCATGTTTGGTGATACCCTCTAAGAAAGATTACTCTATGTTGAAAATGTTTATTCATTAGATTTTGCACTCTGCTACAAAGATCACCGTGCTTTAGAATCATCAAGTCATGATCAGCTAATTTCTAGGGCCAGAGTCTTCTATGTCACATACTTATTTGGGTCTTTTATGATTCCAATCTGAGGACTGTTAGCATAGGGATTTTCCATTTGGTGTTAATTTTTATAATGGTATAAGCATGATCAAGACAAACAGGGTCCCAAATCATATAGAATTTTGTGGATTAAATAAACAGCCTAAGTTAAAACAACTGACAGTAAATGATGATCAAGTGTTCAACTATTTGGACGCATCAAGTCACTGGTCTCATTTTGACATATCATAGGTCAACACATTCTCAATCAGCCAGAAGACCACATGATCTTCAAGCAGAGCTCCAACTAAAACACTCCTTTTTCCCCCTCATCAAAAGGCTTCTTAATTTTTCTTCATCTTCTGTCATCAGAGTGGTATCATCTGCATACCTGAGATTGTTGATATTTCTCCTGGCAACCTTAATTTTAGCTTTTGATTTATCCAGCCTGGCAATTCACATGATGTACTCTGAATATAAGTTAAATAAGGTGACAGTATGCAGCCTTGTCATACTCCTTTTCCAATTTTAAACCACTCATTCGTTCCATGTTCAGTTCTAACTGTTGCGTCTTGATCCATATACAGTTTCCTCAGGAGACAAATAAGATAATCAGTTACTTCCCTCTCTTGGAGGACTTCACATATTTTGCTGTGATCTATACAAAGGTTTTAGTGTAGTCAATGAAGCAGAAGTAATTTTTTTTTCTGGAACTCCCTTGCTTTCTCCATAATTCAGGAAATGTTAGAGTTTGGTCTCCAGGTTCTCTGCCTCCTCAAAAACAAGCCTGCTCTTCTGATAATTCTCACTTCACATATTGCTGAAGCCTCGTTTGCAGAAACTTAAGCATAACCTTGCTGAAATGAGTGCAATGGTTAAGTAATTTGACCATTCTTTGGAATTGCCCTTCTTTAGGATTGGGATATAAACTGATCTTTTCTAATCTAATGTACACTGTTGAGTTTTCCAAATTTGCTGGTATATTGAGAACAACACTTTAACAGCATTAAATAGCTCAACTGGAATTCTGTCACCTCCACTAGCCTTATTGTTAGCAATGCTTCCTAAGGCTGATTTGACTTCACTCTCTAGGATATCTGGCTCTAGATCAGTAACTACATGATCACAGTTATCAATGATATTAAGATCTTTCTTGTATAGTTCCTGTGTATATTCTTGCCATCTCTTCATAATCTCTTCTCCTTCTGTTAAAACCCTACCATTTTTTGTCCTTTATCATGGGCATGTTTTTTTTTTTTTGCAAAAAAAAATACAAAACAAAAAAACCAAACCATTCCTTTCATGTCTCTAATTTTATTGAAGAGATCTCTTGTCTTTCCCAATCTATTATTTCCTTCTTTTCTTTGTATTGCTCATTTAAGAAAACCTTATCTCTCCTTGCTATTCTGTGGGATTCTGCATTCATTTAGATATATATTTCCCTTTCTCCTTTATCTTTCACTTTCTTTCGTCAGCTGTTTGTAAAGTCTCATCAAACAGCTATTTTTCTTTCTTACTTTTCTTTTCTTTTCTTTTCTTTTCTTTTCTTTTCTTTTCTTTTCT
>NW_020953687.1:0-21821 GCF_900497805.2 Vombatus ursinus
TTCTTTTCTTTTCTTTTCTTTTCTTTTCTTTTCTTTTCTTTTCTTTTTTTTTTTTGGAATGTTTTTAGTTGCCGTCTCCTGTACCATATTGCAAACCTCTGTCCATAGTTCTTAAGGCACTCTGTTTACCAGATCTAATCTCTTAAATCTATTCATCAGTTCCACTTCATCTTCATAACAGTTGTTATTTGGGTCATCCTTATATGGTCTGATGGCTCATGTTTTAGGTTTTGATGGCTTAGAATGAGTATAAAGATCAACTTTTTTTCTACTCTGGCCAGAAACTCTTAGGGTCTTCCCCTCGCAGACTGATGTTTTTGTGATGGTAAACTAGGCCACCTTCTGTCTCAATTCTTGCCTAGCTATTAGTCACTGAATGGGCATTGTCTCAGACAAACTGACACCTGGGAAAGACCTGAATTTAGAAAAGGTAGCATCACCCACTGTATCCTGGGCCATCACCAATCATCTTGACTTTTGTCCTGTGACTAGACTTCCATGACTCTGGAGGAGAGAGTGAGGTTGATGATTTTGCACAGCTCTGCCTCACTTATATCCAATTCACATGCAAGTCAAGACATCATCCTTATAATATCATTGGTCTTATTCCAGAATGAAGGACAAACAACAGATGGTCTGAGGATTTCCCCTATTTTCTTCAATTTAATTTTGAATTTTGAATTCTTTCAATTTGTTTGAATTTTACAATGAGAAGCTCATGATGTGAGCCACAGTCAGCTCCAGTTCTTGTTTTAACAGACTGTATAGAGCCTCTACCTTTGGTTGCAAAGTTTATAATCAATCTGATTTCTGTATTGACCATCTGGTGATGTACATGTGTAGAGTTGCCTTTTGGGTTGTTGAAAAAGAGTATTTGCTATGACCTGTGAGTTATCATCACAAAACTCTATTAGTCTCATTGTATACTTAGAGAATCCTAGAGGATCAACTAAAAAACTATTTGTTAATGACTTTAGCAAAGTTTCAGGATATAAGAAAAACCCACATAAATCATTGGCATTTCTATATATTGCCAATAAATCCTAGCAAGAAATAGAAAGAGAAATTGCATTTAAAATTACTGTAGACAATGTAAAATATTTGGAAGTCTACCTGTCAAGACAAACCCAGGAACTATATGAACACAACTACAAAACATTTTCATACAAATAAAGACAGATCTAAATAATCATAAAAATATCAGTTGCTCATGGGTAGGCCAAGTTAATATAATAAAAATGACAATTCTACCTAAATTAATTTATTTATTCAATGCCATACCAATCAAACTACCAAAAATTATTTTGTAGAACTAGAAAAAATAATAAAAAATTCATCTGGAAGAACAAAAGGTCCAGAATATCAAGGGTATTAATGAAAAAAAATGCAAAGGAAGGTTGCCTACCCATGCCAGATCTAAAATAACATTATGAAGTGGCAATCATCAAACTATTTGGTACTGGCTAAGAAATAGTTGTGGATCAGTGGAATAGGTTGGGTACATAAGACACAGTAGTCAATGACTATAGTAATCTACTGTGTGATAAACCCAAAGACTCCAGCTTCTGGGACAAGAACTCATTATATGACAAAAACTGCTGGGAAAACTGGAAAATAATATGGAAGAAACTAGGCGTAGACCAACATCTCACCCCAGATAACAAGATAAGGTCAAAATGGGTATATGATTTAGACATAAAGGGTAATACCACAAGCAAATTAGGAGAGCAAGGAATAGCTTACCTGTCAGATCTATGGAAAAGGGAAAAATTTACAACCAAACAAGAGATAGAGAACATTAAGAAATGCAAAATGAATAATTTTGACTACATTAAATTAAAAAGATTTTGTACAAACAAAGCCAATGCAACCAAGATTAGAAGGAAAAGCAGAAAGCTGGGAAATAATGTTTACTGCCAGTCTTTCTGATAAAGGCCTCATTTCTCAAATATATAGAGAACTGAATCAAATTTATAAGAACATAAGTCATTCCCCAATTGATAAATGGTCAAAGGATATGAACAGGCAGTTTTCAGATGAAGAAATTAAAGCTATCTATAATCATATGAAAAAATGCTCAGAATCACTACTGATTAGAGAGATACAAATTAAGACGACTCTAAGATACCATCTCACACCTATCAGATTTGCTAACATGACAGAAAAAAATTGTAAATGTTGGAGAAGATGTGGGAAAATTGAAACACTAATGCATTGTTGGTAGAGTTGTGAACTGATCCAACCTTTCTGGAGAGCAATTTGGAACTATGCCCAAAGGGCTATAAAACTATGCATATCCTTTGACCCAGCAATACCACTTCTAGGTCTATAACCCAAAGAGATCATAAAAAAAGGGAAAAGGACCTACATGAACAAAATTACTCATAGCAGCTCTTTTTGTGGTGGCAAAGAATTGGAAAATGAGGGGATGCCCATCAATTGGGGAATCGCTGAACATATGGCATATGAATGTATTGTGCTATAAGAAATGATGAGAAGGCGGACTTCAGAAAAACCTGGAAAGACTTACATGCACTGCTGCTGAGTGAAATGAGCAGAACCGGGAGAACATTGTACACAGTAACAACAACATTGTGCAATGATCAACTATGATAGACTTAGCTCTTCTCAGCAACATGATGATCCAAGACAGTACCAAAAGAGTCATGATGGAAAATGCTATCCACATCCAGAGAAAGAACTATGGAATTCGAACGCAGATCAAAGCATACTATTTTCACTTTTTTGTTTGTTTTTTCTTTCTCGGAGTTTTTCCCTCTTGTTCTGACTCTTCTTATACAATATGACTGATGTGGAAAAATGATTAATATGATTGTGTTTGTGTGTATATATATATGTATATATGTAATTTGAACATAAAATCTTATAAAAGTGAATGTTGAAAGCTATCTTTACATGTAATTTGAAAAAAAAGATCCTCACTTCCAACCTGCACTCCAACTCCCAGGTTACAAAGGAAAAATGGGGCATTAAACCATTAAGATAATTGCTACCTGTGAAAATTATCTTGGGAAACTCTATCATAGCATTTTACTGACACACGGGTTACAAACAAGATTTAAACCTTATTGATATTCCCTCAAACATCCTAACTCCTTTCTGCTCTTTTTGTCCATAGTCAACTTGGCTGTTACTCTTAGTATGCCCTAGTGGCCTACATAATAGATTTCAGCCTTATTCCACTCTATGGCTGCAATTGCAGACCTTTTCTTTAAGGAAAGTGCTTTGCTGAATGGATTTTGTTCTAATGTTGTCTCAGTTTGTCCAGAGACATTCTGAGCGTAAAATGTTATATACTGAATCATCCTGAGTATATAATGTTAGACTTTCCTGTTGCTTCCCTCACCCTTTTTTGGGTGGTCAGGTGGAAACCATTATGGTTAGTCACATGATACTTATAGTAGTTTATCAATAAAATGATTTATTTTTAAAAAAAAAAAACTTTATTAGTCTCCATTCTCCTTCATTTTATACTTGAAGACCAAACTTGCCTGTTATTCCACTTATCTTTTGATTTCCTGTTTTAGTATTCCAATCTCCTTTGATTAATCTAACATCTTTTTGATGTTATTTTTAGAAGATATTGTAGGTCTTCATAGAACTGATCATCTCTGGCCTCTTTGATGTCAATGGTTGGTGAATAGACTTGTATTACTGTGATTTTGAATGGTTTGTCTTGGATTTAAAGAGATATTATTCTGTAATTTTTGAGATCCTATCCTGGTACTACTTTTCTCACCCTTTTATTGAGTATGAGGGAGACTCCATTTCTTCTAAGGGATTCTTGCCCACAGTAGTATATGTAATGAGCACCTGAATTAAATTCACCTTTTCCTGTCCATTTAAATTCACTGACACCCAAAAGTTTGAGTTTTGCTCTTTCCATCTCCTGTTTGACCACTTCTAGTTTACCTGGGTTCAGAGATCTTACATTCTAGGTTCCTACACAATATTGATCTTTACAGCATCTGACTTTCATTACCAGACACATCCATAGCTGAACATCCTTTTGGCTTTGGCTTAGCTGCTTCATTAGTACTTGTAGTTATCCTCTGCTCCTCGTTCATCATGTCCCTAACCTTAACTTGCTACACTTCAAGAAACTTCTCCTAAGGTGGGATCTAGGACTGTCTTTCTTGGTTGGGCTGTCTTACTTCTTTCCCAATGAAAGAGCTTCTTCAATCTATATTGTCTGGTGTATATTCTTGCATGGATGTGTGTTTGTGCACATGCATGCACACATGTTGCACATGGATGTGTATATACCTTCTCAGATTTTTGTTTTACTGTCAAATTGGATAAATGGTTTCTTGAAAATCCCTATGTATGTTCATTATGAAATTGGATTTGGTGAAAAGGGAGTCAAGCCTTGGATATAAAGCTTCAGGTGCTCATGCTTTCCTTCAATTAACAAAACAGAGATCAAAAGTTAGCTTGAACATGAAAACTGCATCCCCTAGACAAATAATATTTAAGGGAAAAGGTAGATATAATTCTAGCCCAGTATCTCCTCTTTTTGAGGAGAACATAGTGGTAAGCCTCTGACCCCAACTTCTTGCTTCTCTTCCTGGCAGGAAATAGTCTCCTTTGGAGAAAGGTAGGAGGAGAAGAGGCTAGAGATATTTGTTTTGTTTCCCTTCAAGCTGCACAATGACACCCCCATGCTACATGTGGAAGACAGCCCTTTCTACACATACATGAACACTATATATGTATGTATACATTTATATTTGCGTATATATGCATATGATAATATCATATACCCATATATATATACAAATAAATAATAGCTAGCATTTAATAGTGCTTTAATATTTACACAGTGCTTTACAATTATTATTTAATTTGATCCTCAAAACAACCCTGAGAGGTAGGTGCTATTTTTACATATTACATTTTACAGATGAGGAAACTGAGGCAGAGGCATCTTCAAGTCATTTCACCTCTTAGGGCCCTCAGGCAATTCTGTATGATCACAAGTTGTGAACAACTGCTTATCTGCTTTGGTAGATAAAAGTTTTATCATCAGGAGTTCTCTATAGCGATGATTTTATTTAAGTAAACACATTGCTTTTTTCAAGGTAGAATTAACATATAACTTCATGGAAATGGGTAATGTTAGAGCTGGAAAATACCTGAGAGTTATTTTCTGACCTCTTCATTTTCGAGATTTAAGAACTGAGACAAAGAGAGGTTTGAGTGTATTAATGTCTGTATGTGTGAGTGTGTATGTTTGTGCACATACGCACCTGCATGAGAAACTAAAGTTCAAATTTAGGCTTATATGAATAAGGAATGAGTGTCACATTAATTAGGGTTACTTTTATATGGCTATTGTCAACTGTAAACTTTTATTTGATAGAACTAAAATCCTTTTTCTTTACTAAAATCATTGTTACCTCTCAGAAAGAGATAATATACTTATATTTTGCAAATGTATATGTATTTTATGCCTTTTGTTGTGGGAGGCCCATTTCACTCAAACTTTTCTCATCCTAAAGTAATAGTTGTCATCAAGAAATTCAGTCTTACTTAAGTTAATGAATGAATTGCTAAAAATAAAACTCTTAACAAAACACTAATCTATTAATCCCGGTTCTCTATTTATAGATATTAGCCCAAGAATGATGTTTAGCAATCACACAAACATATCTACCTACACACACATGCATACCTACTCAACCTTGAGGCTTAAAATATGTAAAGAAAAAAAGATAATGAAATGAAAGTACTAAGTAATAGTACAAAAAGGATAATTTTGAGTAATTTTATAAATTGCAAAAGAATTAAGTGAGCAGAATCAGGATAATAATTTATGTAATGACAGTAACACTATAAAAATAAACAACTTTGAAAACTGTAAGAACTATGATAAATAAAATGATCATTTATGATTCTAGAAGACCAATGATGAAACATGCTATGTATTACAGAGAAGTAATGGATTTGGAGTATGGACATATGCACATATGTATATGTATATACATACATAAATAAACACATACACATGTGAGTGTGTGTGTGTGTGTGTGTGTGTACATATACACACACATACCACCATTGGAAGAATGTGTTTTGCTTAACTATGCATATTTGTTATAGGAAATTTGTTTTATTTCTTTTCTTTCTTATTGGGTTGGGCATGGTGGTTAGTGTAAACTGGAGAGAAAATAGATTTCTGGTTTTGTTTGTTTTTTTGGTTTGTTTTTTTAAATAGTGACGTGAAGGTTTGATGCGTATGAAATGTCCACCCATTTTCAGATGAAGTCACTGTATTATTAGATTTACTTAACTATCTTATGTTGTTCCAAGAAACCTCTCATGATGTGGGAATAATCTATAAATGTATATAATGTAAAAAAAAATCAATAAAATTGAAAGTGACAAAAAATAAGAATTAGATGAGGATAGCTGAATCATTTCTAACCATAATGTGTAGAAGGTGTGGGATAACACTAATGGTGGGATGGGAGTTCCTTCCCATCTCACCAAGAAAAAATTTTTAGCCTAAATATGATTTTGTACATATGTATATATGTATTTATATACATGTTTGTGCATTTGTGAATGATTATGCACAAAACTATTTTATCCAATTTCCCAATCTTTAGAAAACCTTCCTTAGATCCTATCATCCCTTCAAGCTATCATTATCTCTCTTTTTCTCAACCAAATTCCTTAAGGAAGCACCACCTCCCCTTTTCTCACTCACACCTTAAGCTTTTCTAATTTGACTTTTTAGTCATCATCCTACTCATTCACAATTGGTGACCACCCTCTGCTACTAGATATTCTTTTCTGTCTGGGTTTTCATAAGAATACTGTCTCTTTGTGTTCCTCCTACCTATCTGACCACTCTTCTCAATCCAATTTGTCAGTTCATCATTCATACCATGTCCCCTAAATGTGGGTGTTCTCTAAGGTTCTGCCTTTTCTCCCTCTATACACTCTCTTGGTAACCTCTTCAGATCCCATGGGTTTAACCATCATCTCTATACAGATGATTCACAGGTCTATTCATTTAGTACTAGTCTCTCCCCTGAGAAAGTCACATCACCAATTGCCCAAAAGACATTTCAAACTAGATATCCTAGAAACATCTCATCTCAACATATCCAGAGCAGAATTCATTACCTTTTCTCCAAAACCCCCTTCTCCTCTGAACTTCCCTATTTCTGTCAAAGGTACCACCATCCTTCTTGGCTCCAGGGTTTATAACCTCAGCATTATCTTGACTCCTCTCTCCCTCACCCCACATATCCAATTATTTGTCAAATCATTTGTTTCCACCTCCACCTCATCTCTTGCATATAATTTCTTATCTCTGCATTCATATAGCTGCCACCTTAGTACCTGACCTCATTGCCTGGATTATTTTAAGCCTTCAAATTGGTTTCTCTTCCTCAACTCTCTACAATCCAGTTTATCTTATACAATGATGCCACAGTAATTTTGCTTAAGCACAGATCTGACTACAGTAACTCCCCAATAATCCAACTCTATGCTTCCTATTGTTGCTAAGATAAAATATAAACTCCTCTGTTTAGCTTTTAAAGCTCTAAACAATCTGATCCCAACCTTTCTTTCTAACCTTGTCTCCCTCCTACATTCTGTGATTCAACTAAACTGACCCTTTCTCTGTTCCTCACTCATGACACTCCATATAGTACCTCTGTGCCCTTGCAATGGTAACTAACCATGCCTTAAAACATACTCTCAACCTCACAGAATCCCTCTCTTCCTTCAAGAGGCAAATCTTTTTTGCCTTTTGTTTGATGTCTTTCCTGATTCACAACTGCTAGTACCCTCCTTACCAAACTATTTTGTATTTAATTGCTTTGTATTTGTTCATTTTATATTTTATTGTGTACATATTTAAAAGTGTGCATGTTGTCTCCTCCATCAGAACATGAGCTTTTTGTGAGTGGAGATTAGCATAGTACCTGGCACAAAGTAGGTGCTTAATAAATGCTTATTGATTGATGCAAGGATCCATTACTTTCGCAAGGGTAACTGATCTGTTTCCTTGTCAATGACAGGCAAATTTCCCTGTGCATTGTTGTTCTTCAGTTGTTTCCAGGTGAGTCCAGCTCTTCATTACTTCATTTGAGGTTTTCTTGGCAAAGATAATGGAGTGGTTTGCCATTTCCTTCTCCAATTCATTTTGCAGATGAGGTAACTGAGGCAAACGGGTTAAGTATTTGGCCAGCTGAAGCAGGTGCTGTGAAATGCTTAGAGCTTGGTCAGACATCAAAGATACTAAGGCCATCCACTGTGTCCTGGACCACAGCCATTTGTCTTGACTTTTGTCTTACCACTGAACTTCGATGTTTCAGGAAAAGAGAGTAAGGCTAATGACTTTGTACAGCTCTGCCTTACTTAAATCCAACTCACACAGGAGTCAAGACATCACCCCATGATGTCATTGGTCCTCTTTGAAAATGAAGAATGAACATCACACACCATCAATTTATTCATTGGGGAGGGGGGCATGATGTTCCAGCTAGAGGACCAACCTTAGAGTCAGGAATACTTGGGTTCAAGTTTTCCCTCTGACACATACTATTCATGTCATCATGAACGAAGACAACTCTAAGACAATGTAATAGCCATTTCACCAATTCGCATTGCTAGAAGGAGTTTCTACTTCACCAATGAAATCACTGGTCTAAATAAACTAATCCATATGCACATATACATATCTATCTATCTGTCTATCTATCTATACATACATACATTGACATGTATATGTGTGCGTAGAGGCAATGTTGCATAGTGGATAGAGTAGTAAACTCAAGGCTAGGAAGAACTGGGTTAAAATCCTGTCTTTGATACATACTGGTTTTGTGATTCTAGGCTAGTTCTTTGGCCTCTTAGTGCTCTAGTCAAACATTAAACATTACAAATTGGAGAGAAGGTATTACCTGGCATTGGTAGATAAAGTTTCCTTACTCAAGAGTTCTCTTATTAATGAAATCATGGGTTCAGTACTCATTATATATATATATATATATACACACACACACACACACACACATGTACATATACACGTACATACATAAATACACACAGACACATATGCATATATACATATGCCAGATGTAAGACTTTAAAAAATTCAACTGGTTTATTCTCTACATGTATATGATATATGACACACTACGTTTGTTTCAATTCTCAGTGGAATTAAAAAAAATCCTTTTGTATTTAACCTAAGAGAATTTGCTACTCAGTACATATTTCTAACAATAGCTGGGGATGTTGAATGGACAGTTTATTTGTAAATTAAATGAATCTGCTTCCTCCATGCCCTTGAGAGCCAGCTGATTTATCAGTTAATAAAATAATCATACACCCAGACTAGTACTTCCAATTTATTTTAAAAAGAAATAAAATCACATTTTTGACATATATGAATTCAAATGTAATATAAAGGGAAATATTGTTAGTAACTATAGTCATACACACACATACATATATATATATGCACATATATGTGTAGGTATTAAGGACTATAGGTGTATTACTTTACTTTCTTTGCTTTTACTATTTATATAAGAATGGTATTCAACACCAGCTTAGAGAATACAGGTAAATTATACAATGTAATTATTGAATTCCAAGCAGATGGTGAAACAATACAAATTAGGACTGGTCCTTATATTCTTAACAAATTTATTAAAATAAAATGGGGCTTAAAAATTCTTGATTGAATAAATCAGTGATTGATTTAATAAGCTGTTACACCACAGAACAAGTACAATTTCACAGGTCTAACACAGGCAAAAGAAAGCAAACAATTTCTCATATGGTTATGGGCATCAATATTTTAACATGTCAACTGGTTCCACTTAATTTCAACTCCACTCCACTTCTCTTTCAAGACATTTATTTTGCACAGTGAGTTTGAAAGGGTGAGAAAGGGTCCCCTCCCATTTGACCATCAGTGGGTTGAGTTTCCATCTCTATTTTATCCTTAATACCCTACATGGCTTCATGGGTTCCTTAAAGCTAGAAGAGAAGTTACAGATTAGCCCAGATGCCTAACTGTTGGAACCAGTATTGTAGAAAGATTAATCAGGTATCGGGGTCAGGATAGATTGGAAGAACACAATGTCTGAGGCAAGGAAACTAGTTAGTCATCTATTACATAAGTCCAGATATTACATGCTATGGGCCTGAACCAGGAAGGAAGCATCGGGAATGGAAAGAAAGGGACAGGTACAAGATATTGTAAAGAACATTTAGTTGGGATATTGGACCTGATTGTTTTATGAAGAAACTATGCAGTAGTTCAGGTTGGGACTTTACATCAGGGACCAGGTATGCTGGTGGTATATGGACCAGCAATAGGATATCTAAAATAACAGGGTAGGTACAAAGGAGAAAACCTCTGAAATCTAGTAATAAAGTAGAAATGTTGTCACTATCCTTCTGGGAAGAGGGAATATACAATACAATTGTAAAGGTCACCCTATGTGAGCTGTTTGTTTCCTGTCTGATCTATTCTTGCATAATGTATAAATTTATGGAAGGGAAGGGAAGAAATGTGTTGGTCTTAAATACATGGAAGAGTTGGGATGGCTTTAATCATATAGATAAAATATCTTTATTAACCAAACAATTGAATATCTATGAAAGCCCTTTGTAAATAATAAAATACTATCCAAAGGGAAGATATTTTTGTGATTCCATTATTCTTATCACTGGTAAAGATTTCTATGACCCAGGTGAGTGTCTACACCTGGGCACTAAAAACTAGGCTGAAAATCCTGGATTCACAAATTAATATGGCACCTTGAATTACTATCCTATGAACTAGTTTGTACATGATTATATGTTCCTTATGACTTTTTAAAATTTGCAGCCTTTTATATAATATGACACAGAGAGAGAGACAGAGAGAGAGACAGACAGAGAGAGAAACAATCAGAGTAATGATTACCTCATCTACCAACTGGAATTTTCTCAATATTAAATAGCAAATATTGTATCATAATTTGATTCCTTACACAAATAATCGTGATAGGAGATTTTATGCAATAAAAAGAATTCTCTATAGAAAAATTAAAATGGCCATGAATTTTTTTCATTTTTTAAACTATTTCTTCAAACCACAATAAGTCTATGGTCATAGCAATAGTGCTGATTAATACAGAGACCAACAGAAAATAGATTTAAGATTTGCTTCAACCAGCCCAGCTACGTGACCAGGAGAACCTTATTTAATTAGTAATAATATTCAGCCTTTGAATGGGATTCTGTAATTCAGAAACCTCTACATTTGTGGAGGAAAGAGATTAGGAATGAAAATGTTTTAAAAAAGGATTTTATATCTTCTTTCTTCAAAGTACAAAAGGAAACCATATTTAGAATAGTGTTTTAATTTGTTATCTTTTAATAGATGAGATCAAAGAACATACTGTTTTTTTTTAAGGGAAATGTGATTACTAAGCTTAAGTGCATAGTATATTAAATGAAAATTCTGATCATAAAGAAAGGTAATATCTACTCAAAAGTTTAATTTCTGTACTTTTGAAATCATCTCAGCAAGAATTATCTACCCCTATCAAATTGTAGCACTTGTCAAAATCAACTGTAAAGCATCTCAAGTGCTCTTCTGAATCAACAAAACAGATGTATCACGATGTCAGATTTCAAGGAGATGGAAGGAAAAGGGAACCTTATGTCAGTCATTGCCCTCAATCTCTTGAACCCAACACTTAACACAGTAGACACTGCAGGTCTTTGGGACAAGACTTATCAAGGAGAAAATGCAAGGCTGATTCTTAATAACATTTGCAAAGCCAAATGAAAATTATTTTATGTCTGCTTTTCTACTAGTCTTTTATCACCTCAACTTGTTCACAAATAAGAAAGACAGCAAAGTTTCAAGCAAGTAACTAGTGCCTTCCTCCTTCCCCTAATTTTTAAATTTACTAATAATTTAAATCATCTAAAATTTGGAAAATAAGATTGTAGAAGTCCAAAGCAAAAAGGATTAATTGCTTTAGCACAACTGGAATTTATTTTTCTCTAGTTAAATTCATCCTCCATCTAACCTGCCATTTGCTTATTTTGCATGACTCTCATGTTTTGTTTGTCCTCTCTGCTCTGGTTAGGACTCAGTCACTATGCTCTGCCTAGAATCATAATTATCAATTGATATTTATTAAGCATCAATAGGCATTAGCACTCTCTGGCATTCAAAATTAGCATTCTGTAACATCCAAAGATTCTAGGAGTTTATGTACATACGTTGCAGCTAAAAAAGAATATGGCATTAAGAAACTAATTTAAATATTCATAAAACTTCTTGGGAAATATCACAGTATCATAGATTTAGATCTGGGAGGGAGGCTACTGATTCCAACCCCTTTCTTTTATAAATGAGAAAATTGAAGTACTGAAAGATGACATGACTTTCCCAGGGTTACACAGCTATTAAATATCTGGTTCAGTTTTTGAATCCAGGTCTTCCTAAAGCCAAGTTCAGTGCCCCTTCCATTATACTACACTATCTCAAATAAATGCAAAAGAATTTGTTGATCAATTAGAAAAGAAATCTGTGTTTCAGTGTTTTAATGTTAGGAGTAAGGTTGAGATTACACAGACAATGTTAAAAATGGATTATTTATCCCTGTTCTTTGGCTTTCTGATCACTTATTTTAACAGACATCAACCACAGCCTGACAATCTCAACACTGACCCATTTGAATTTCCAGTATCTTTGGCTCATTCCAAGTATACTGAGGTCTGAAGAACAAGAAAGATAAGAAAAAGGAGAGTTGGAGAAGTAAATAGGAGCTAGAGGCAGGAGTATACCTACTACGAAATGTAAATACAAACTTCTAGGAGAAAGTTTCAACTCAATTCCACAATGGCAGAAACATAATCATGTGAAGAAACCAAAAGCCAGTCCTTACATTATCAGCACCACCATTTTTGGTGTTGTAGTGCTCAAACTGTCCGAAGAACCAACTTCTACTAGAACTGCAATAAATGCTTACATGTTCCCTAAGTACAGAGAATTGAGCAAAGGTACAAAGATGAACTGTCTCAATCACTAGTTTCTATATAGTAGAGCATATGACATGTGACTATACTACAAAGTGATATATAAATACTTAATAGATTTCCCCCAATATAGGATGTGATATGTAGGTAGGAGAATTATTACTAACTTTTGTAATAAGGGAAGGCTTCACAGCTCAGATGACCTTTAATTTAGGCCTTAATAAACGGGTAGGATTTCAACTGGTGGGGTGGGAGGTATAGCAGCTACAGGAAACAACTCAAACAAAACAAATGTGGCAACACAATGAGCCATGATCGAAAAACCAGAGGAAGGTCTCCAAAGCATAGAGTAAATCCTCTATGTCAAATTCACAGAACAATATAAACTTGAAACACACAAGGCAAGATAGCATTGATCTGCACGTTTGCAAAATTATTCACGCCAAAAAACAAAACAAAACAAAACACATGAACCTGTCAGAGTAGCACATCAGGTATGCCTCCTTCTCCCCTCAAAAACTTCTGGATCAGAGTGGAGAGGTAAGAGTTATATGTGCAGAGGTGGACTAGTGTCAGATTGCAGACAACCCTAAATGCCAGGCTAAGGAGTCGGAATTAATTTGGTAGGAAATTTCTTCCTATTCACTCCATCCATCTTTACTCTTTCCTTCCTTATGCACTGAGCCATCCATGAATTTGGAATAGGTTGTATTTGTGTTCAATCTAAAGGTAAAAAAAAATTCATGAGAGAGGCACTGGCCCCATCTAACCCAACTATTTTGCTAGCAGGGGTGACTCTATGGATAGACTCTAGGAATCAGAGGAAATGATCTCATTCTCCTTCTCAGCATTTGTTGTGTCTTAAATATGATCCAAGCCACAGATAGACCTGCCATTTATTTGCTGCCAAATAAATCTATCCTAAATGTCCTGAATCTATGCTACTACTCTGAAAACTCATTCCTCTTTACTTTGCTATTTCTATGAATGTGACCATGGTTCTTGCAAGATATATAATAGGTCTCCTTCCATCAATTTTATAGTTACCTCGGCTCAAAACCTCAGAGCCAGCTTTGATTTTTCTCTGTCCTTCACTGTTCCAATCCAATTCTTCAAAGATCTGATTATATTATTCCCCTTCTCCAAAATCTTTACTGACTCCTAAGCAATGGCTTGGAATTCAAGATTCTCTACAATTTGACATCACTCACTTTAACCTGTTCTTTCTTGCACTGCTTCCCTAATAAAACTATGTTTCAATCATTCAGAGGGAGTTAGGTGGCACAGTGATAGAGCTCGGGTCCTGGCATCAGGAAGACCTGAGTTCAAATCTGCCCTCAGACACTTATTAGCTGTGTAACTCTGGGTAAATCACTTAACTTCTGTGTGTTTCAGTTTCCTCATCTATAAAGTGGAAATAATAATAGCACCTATCTCATAGGGTTGTTGTTTCAAATGAGAAAATATTAAGTAAGGCACTTAGTGCCTAGCACATAGTAGGTGCCATATAAATGCTTATTCCCTCTCCTTTACCCCTCATTCTAGAATACTCAGCATCTCTACCTATATTTTTTACTTTCCTGATTTTTACTCTATTCATTATCCTAGAAATACCTCCTGCGCTCCATCTCCACTGTTAAAACTTCACTATTATGATCCATGCTTCAAAACCTGCTTCAAATTCTATTTATTTCATGAAGCTTTCCTTGATTGAGTCAACTGGGTATGATATCTCCCTGAACTCATAGCACCAAATCTGGGGCACGATAGCATATAAACAGTACAAAGGCATTGCTGTACCCCAGCAGGAACTTGGGTATATCTATTGAAAAGTAGTTATCAGTGAGTCAGACTAGAGCCCAAAAGGCCCAGAAGCAGATGGTGAATATGGGTAATGTACAGTATAGTGTAGCAAATCTGTTAGGTTCCAATCCACCAACAGGATATGAGGACACAGATAGAATCAAAATCAAGAGACAAAGCCATAAGGCAGTGAAAACAAGAAAGGGGCAGATCAGTCAATCAATAAAAAATCTCTTAAAAGCCCACAGTGTGTCAGGTACCATACTGGGTTCTGGAAATACACAGACTGAAATAAAAGTCATGCTTTCAAATATCTATATTCTATTAGGGCAGAAAAGATGTGCATGTATAGTTGGTATATACACATAATAATTACAAGGTAGTTTAGGAAGTAAAGGTTCTAGCACTTGAGGACATCAAGAAAGCCTTCATGTAGAACTTGGTGCTTGGGATGAGTACTGGAAGAACAGACTCTAAAAGGTTGAGCTGGGGAGGGAATGTATTTCAAGCATAGTATCAAAGTCATAGTCCTAGAAATGCAAAGAGCTTATATTTGTTAGACTACACCTAGAATCATCCATGGGTTTTTAACCATGATCTCGAAGAAGTAGCACCCATCCATATAATCTATTAAATGTTTTATTCTGAGGAAAATTCTGGCTCACCTAGTCATTTACACAATAGACCATATCAATGTTTTGAGTCCAAATAAGATTAATGCTTTGTGGTGACCAATATTTTGTACCATTAGCTTGGTTAGATTCAAATTGCATCCTATGAATTTTCATTACAAACCATTCTAGTTTCCACCAAAAAATTTAAGGTGATATGTCACTTTCCTTTAAAAATCAAGGGCAGTGAGAGGTTCCATTTTAGAACCTTCCAAGCCAATAAGATGTTAAAGTTAAATTCAATTGAAAGTATATTTATTAAGTATCAGCTGTATTAAGACTTCCGCTAAGGTCCTACTGTGATGCCTCATTACAGCACAGAGGTGACTTTAAATTCTCAAGACCTCTACCACTGAAGCCCAGATCCTAGAAGTCTTTATCAAGCTGGCAAACCTTCAAGGATATCTCCAATGATGAACTGTATGTCTCTTCTCTGGGGACCAGCCTAGTGAGGGTGAGATAGACTTCTAATTAGTTTGGCTGAAGAACACTGAGTTTTTTGTGCATAACAATTCTCAAAGACCATGTACTAGTTCTTAGAAGGAGTCTCAACCTCAAAAAAATCCTAGATGCGTAAAGATTTAGAATTTTCACACAACTGTGCTAGGCATTTGGGGCCTGTGCTGGGTACTGAAGACATAGCATAATTGATAGTTGCCAGAAAAGAAAATTAAAACAGACTAAAAGGGGATCAAAATATGGGGGAGGACAAAGAAAGAGGAACTTCTTAGAAAAAGGTTCCATAAAGGAATGTTTCATAAGTTAATTAGTTGTGAAAGTGGCACAGATTGAAGAGACATTCATCTGGGGAGGGAAAGGAAAGGATCAACAAGCTGGAGGAAGGAAAGACAGATAAATAAAAAGAAAGGGAAATTAACAATTTAAGTAAACTTGGAATGACACTAGCAAATATATTTAGGGCACATGCAGAAATACTAGGAAGGAGAGAGACTCACATAAAGGTAGCATAAGTAAAACTAATATATGTATATATATATGTATATGATGTATATGTATATGTATGTGTATATGTGTATGTATGTGCATATGTGTGTGACTATGTATAGTCAATCCTTAACTTTTGCAGGGGTAACATTCCTAGAAAATATTGCTATTGATACATTGAACCTATTAGGTTCCCAAAACTACCCAAAACTGTAATCGAGAGGTTGCTGAAAACATACTTTTATGTATGCAATTTTTATAATAAAACATTAATTCTGATAATATGCATTTTTCCTAATATAGTTACCATAAAATAATCCATAAAATGTAGTACACAAAATAACATGGGTAACAGACAAAACACTTTTTCTCCCTTTTAATTCCCTAAAATTCTGTTATCTTTTGTGCTAACATCTTAATTAAAAAAATTGATTTCAGATAATATTTATTTTTCGTAAGACAAAAGCTAGAGTATCATAAATACTGTACAGCAAATAAAAAATTTTAAACTGAAATATTTTTTATCCTGAATCTTACCTTCCACTGTGTCAGAAGGCAGTGTGATGGTGTTGTACTGTATACTATACTGTTGTAAACCTTTTTACCTTGGCCACCCCATGAAAACCAAGGAAGAAAGACACTGAGACTGGTGAAGTCTCGACATTGCCTCCAACACTCTCTCCTTCATAACTGGTGGATGGTGTTGGAGACTGTGAAGGATGCATTAGTTTGAAATAATTCGTCAGTAATATCTGCTTGGTATGCTGTTTGAGATCCTTAAAGGCCTTGTAGTATGGCAGCATAGCAGAAATGAGTACACTTTTAACCTTGAGGCTGCAATTAATAATGGGATCAACAGCCTCAACGTCTCTAGCCAACTAGTCAATCATGGCAAGACATCCTAGTAGGATACCAACCGCTGCATGAACTTGCCATATTGTGTCTCTCATTTTTTTGTATACTACACATATCCTCAAATATGCAAGATTGCCAATAAGAAAGTAAAAATGAGAATACTAATAAAATCACACTAATGCGTGAAGTCCTGAAAGTTGAACTGTGAATGTTGAGGACTGACTGTTTAAACACATATGTGTAAGTAAGCACATATTGTTATATAACTATAAATTTTATATTATATTATATTATACATTAGTGTATGTGTAAGACTATAACTGGAATGTAAGGATAAGTCAGCATTAGAACACATTTGACATGTTAATCATTAAAAATAATATCACAGTTCTGATCAAAACTACATTATTATATTAATGAATATAGAAAAAGCCTTTGACAAAATACACCATTCATTTATGTTAAAAAAAAGCTAAGAAAATACGGATATTAGGGCCCTGTTTCATATGATGAAAAAGTACATACTTAAAATTTAAAACTAATTGTTTGCAAAGGGGAAACAACATTGAAGACTGGCCTTAGAGTCAGGAAGATTTGAATTCAAGTCCCACCTCTGAAATATACTGACTGTATGACTCTCAATTCTCTAATTGAAACTCTAGTACTATATGTTGCCAATAAGGGGCCAACCTGCAGTGATACAGAGTTTTCTCATCCAGGAGTTTCTTATACAAGTGAAATCATAGGTATAGTCCCCATACATTTCTCATGGTTGAATTGTATTTACATAACAAAATGATAATGCCACCTCGATTTATAAATTTAGTACTTTACCAATTAAACAATGGAGTTAGGTCATAAAACTAGACAAAATAATAACAAAATACATGTGACAAAACAAAAGGACTAAAATTTTTGGGAAAAGAGTGACAAAAATAAGGAATGACGTAGAAATGGCATTTCTAGACTTCAACTATATTATAAAGCAGAAAACATGAAAACAAGTTTAGTATTGGTTAAAAAATATAAAAGTTATATAAGATATAAAAGCTAATCAGTAGTATATATTATATAAGAATCAGAAACAATTGAACTCAATAGCCCAGTGTTTGGAAAATCCAAGAAGATAAACTACTTGGGAAAGGAATATATTCAATAAGATACTGCTGAGAAAACTGAAAACCAGTTGACTAAAATAAAATAAAAATAAACAATGTCTGTTTAGACCAGTAATTTATTCTACATAACAAAATTAATTCCAAATGAATACTCAAGAGATGATGGTTATGTTTCTGACACTATGTAAGTGACAGGATTGGTTGGGGCCAAAATTTCTTGACGGGAGACTCACGTGTAGTTCAAGATAGTCTTTTGGAAGGGAAACACTGAAAGACTTTGGAATATGCAAAAATGTAAGGAATGACAGCTTTTCAACATGTCTTTAATTTCTAGTTTACCTCTCTAGAGACTTTGGATTTGATTTGAGCTGAGATCTCATTTTTCTTCAGTCTAAAGAGCTCATTTGTTCTAGTCTATTTTCTGGCATAATCTAATCTTTATAACATCTCCAATTCATTTACTACTTTTGTGGATTGATGAGTTTCTTTACTATTCACTATTTGTGATGGTCTTTTGTGTAACCAGTGTTTTTTGGAAAGGAAATAAACTTGTAAGTATAAAATAAGGTCAACTTTCCCTCCTTGAGAGTGACTACAAAAATAGCTTTTGTTCCAAACCTATTTCATTTCCAGACCAGAAATAATTGTGGGAGCAGATACATACAATGTTAGTCTAATACTAATTTTGGAGACTGGTGAAAAGAGTGCCTAATCACACCATTCTTCTGGGACCTGTCTTACCCTCTACTACCTATATCTAAAGCAAGCTGGCTTTCCCCTAACTCTCTTCCTTTCTGCAACAGTGGTCCAGAATTCATTGCCATCTGTGAGACATCTCTGTATATTTAGACAACCCATGTAGACATATGAGCAGCTAGATGGTTCAGTGGATAGTGTGCTGGGCCAGGGTCAGGAAGACTCATCTTCCTGAGTTCAAATATAGCCTCAGACACTTACTAGCTATGTGAGTCTGGATAAGTCACTTTACCCTGTTTGCCTCAGTTTCCTCATTTGTAAAATGAGCTGGAGAAGGAAATGACAAAGAACTCCAGTATCTTTGCTCCAAGCATGTGAAGACTTCTCCCAGAAGAATGAGTGGATGAGAGCAGTTTGTTCCAATGACCATGTAGGCAACTGAAGTAGGCACTGTTGGAGCACTTAGTTTTGTCAGGCCCTGAAGACAATAAGGCATGCACTGTATCCCAGGACAGTGCCAATCATCTTGACTTTTTGTCTTGCCATTGGACTTGAATGACTGTGGAGTCATTAGCTTCCATTTGCCCAATTCTAATTTTTAACAAATTGTTTTCTTCTATTAGATTTTGTATCTCCTTTTCCATTTGGCCCATGTTATTTTTTAAGGAGTTCTTAGTGAGTTTTTGTGTCTCCTTTTCTGTTTGGCCAATTCTGTTTTTTAGGAGTTATTTTCTTCAGTGTACTTTTTTCCATTTGGCCAATTGTATTTTTTGAAGACTTGTTTTCAACAGTAAATTTTTGTCCTTCCTTTTCCAAGCTATTGACTCTCTCTTGTAAACCTCTCATTTCTTTTCTTAATTTTTCTTCTACCTCTCTTATTTGACTTTTAAAATCCTTTTTGAGCTCTTCCAAGAAGGCTTTTTTGGGCTTCAGACCAGTTCATAATCCCTTTTGAGGTTCCAGGTGTGGGTTTGATGACAGTGTTGTCCTCTTCAGAATTTCTGCCTTGATCTTCACTGTTCCCATAATAAGACTCTATAGTACATTTCTTTTTGCTCATGGTGTTTGCTTATTTCTTGACCTTTAAAAAGAAAATTGAGCTCTCTTGTTGGAGAGCAGGGGGCACTGACCCAAGCTTATTGTGCTGGGAGCCCAGGGCCTGGTCAATGGCTTTGTCTGCTGGGGACTCAACTGCTGCCAGTTGGAGGCTGTAGGGTTCTGCCGCTTATCTGGTGTTGGGCTGGAATCAGCAACAGTGGAACTGTAGGGGTAGGATTAGGTAGTCTGGCTGCTGGAGGTTGCCTACTTACCCCGGCATTTCCTTTCCCTTCTTTCGCTTTCTTCGACTCCTTTCAGATGGAGGTTTTGCTGCTGCAGGATGTTTCTCCACCTGGGGTTCTTGGAGCACTTCCCAGAGTTTTGCTGAGGCATTGGGAGACTTAACTCCTACAGAACACCGAGGCAGGTGCTGGTTTTTTGAGCCAGTTGCCACTGGTTTCCCTGCCTGTACTGAGACACTCGGGAGTCCTAGTGTTGGTGTTTGCCTGCTCTACCACCTGGGGTTCAGGATCTCCTCCTGGTATGCTGAGGTGGGGCTTTCAGCTAGCTTGCTGGTACACCTCCTGTTCTATACTGCTCCCCTTACCCCAGGGCAAGAGGGGCCTTTCCTGTTAATCCCTCAAGCTACCTGGGCTACCAGACTGCTACACCTCATCTTTCTTCTGGTTCAGCTGTCCTGGGATTTTTCCTGGGACTATATTTTCTGGGCTTTCAGAGGTTAATAAGAGTGACTTACTTCTTACTCCATCATCTAGGCTCCCAGAAGCCTTGAATGACTGTGGACAAGAGAGTGAGGCTGATGACTTTGTGTAACTCTGTTTCGCTTAAATCCAATTCATGCACAAGTCAAGATATTACTCTGTGGTAGTTTTGAAAACGAAGGACAAACAACAACAACACACAATGTCAAGAGCTCCCAAGGAAATCTCCACAGATTGGTGGGAGTGAGGTTAAGGACTCCTTGTGTTAGATTTACAGGAGGATATGGATAAGAAATGCACAGGATGAAAAGGCATGGATGGTTCTGGTTTATACTAAAGGAGTCAGAATTGCTGACCTGCAAAACTCCTGAATAGAGCCAAGCCAGATTAAAATGTGATTGGGAAGTGTTCAAAAAAATACAAATAAATCATGTTAATTTGCAGTTTTCTAAGACAATATGTGGTCAGCATGGATCTGTTTCTATTTGAGTTTGACACTATTGGTCCGCACGATTGAGGAAGTGTCCAAATCCATAAGATTACTCATCAAAGCATTATTTTTATACCTGAACGCATACATACATTATTCTCACACAGACGTGGGGAATAGGAAGAAGAATAGTGTAGTGAGAGTCCCAAAACTTGGGGTGAAGTTGTAGCTCACTAACTAGATGAAAGACCTTCACATTTCTGGTCCTTAGCTTCTCCGTTAAGGTAGTAAATGTATTGAACATGGATTGATTAAGTGCTTACTGTGATAATCTTGAAATTTTCTTCTAACTCTAAAGTTCTGTGCTTCTATGAAATATAGTGTTCATAATTTATCATATATTATGTAAATGAAGGTCCCCTAGGTGGTGGATAGGGTGGCAGACCTGGAGTCAGGAAGACTCCTTCCTGAGTTCAAATCCAGCCTCAGACATTTACTAGCTGTA
>NW_020953688.1:0-1908 GCF_900497805.2 Vombatus ursinus
AGTTCCAATTCTGCCTCAGACTCTTACTAACTGTGTGAGCTTGGACTTGGAGTAAGTTAGAACTCGGTTCCAATTCTGCCTCAGACTCTTACTAACAGTGTAATCTTGGGCTTGGAAAGTAAGTTAGAACTAAGTTCCAATTCTTCCTCTGTAAGTTAGAACTCACTTCCAATTCTGCCTCACTCTCTTACTAACTGTGTAAACTTGGGCTTGGAGTAAATTAGAACTACATTCCAATTCTGCCTCAGAGTCTTACTAACTGAGTGAACTTGGACTTGGAGTAAGTTAGAACTGTCTTCTAATTCTGCCTCAGTAAGTTAAAACTGAGTTCCATTTCTGCCTCAGACTCTTAATACCTGTGTGAGCTTGGGCTTGGAGTCAGTTAGAACTGAGTTCCAATTATGCCTCAGTAAGTTGGAACTAAGTTCCAATGCTGCCTCAGACTCTTACTAACTGTGTAAGCATGGGCTTAGAAAGTAAGTTACAACTAAGTTCCAATTCTGTCTCAGACTTATGCTAACTGTGTGAGCCTGGGCTTGGAGTAAATCAGAACTAAGATCCAATTCTGCCTCAGACTCTTAGTAACTGTGTGAGCTTGGGCTTGGAGTCAGTTACAACTGAGTTCCAATTCTTTCTCAGACTCTTATTAACTGTGTGAGCTTGGGCTTGGAGTAAGTTAGAACTGAGTTCCAATTCTGCCTCAGACTCTTAATACCTGTGTGAACTTGGGCTTGAAGTCAATTAAAACTAAGTTCCAATTCTGCTCAGTAAGTTGGAACTAAATTCCATTTCTGCCTCCAATTACTCCAAATAAATTAGAACTAAGTTCTAACTTATTCCAAGCCCAAATTTAGAGAGTTAGGTAGAGTCTGAGGCAGAATGGGAACTCAGTTCTAACTGACTCCAAGCCCAAGCTCACACAGTTAGTAAGAGCCTGAGGTAGAATTGGAACTTAGTTCTAACTTAATCCAATCCCAAGCTTACAGAGTTAGTTAGAGTCTGAGGCAGAATTGTAATTTAGTTCCAATTCTGCCTCAGTAAGTTAGAACTAAATTCCAATTCTGCCTCGTACTCTAACTAACTCTGTATGCTTGTACTTTGGAGTAAGTTACAACTAAGTTCCAATTCTTCTTCAGACTCTTCCTAACTGTGTCAGCTTGGGTTTGGAGTAAGTAAGAACTGGGTTCCAATTCTGCCTCAGACTCTTACTAACTGTGTGAGCTTGGGCTTGGAGTCAGTTAGAACTGAGTTCCAATTGTGCCTCAGTAAGTTAGAATTAAGTTCCAATGCTGCCTCAGATTCTTACTAACTGTGTAAGCATGGACTTGCAAAGTAAGTTAGAACTAAGTTCCAATTCTGCCTCAGAATCTTACTAACTGTATAAGCCTGGGCTTGGAGTAAATTAGAACTAAGTTCCAATTCTGCCTCAGACTCTTAGCAACTGTGTGAGCTTCTGCTTGGAGTCAGTTAGAACTGAGTTCCAATTCTACCTCAGACGCTTATTAACTGTGTGACTTTGGGCTTGGAGTAAGTTAGAACTGAGTTCCAATTCTTCCTCAGACTCTTACTAACTGTGTGATCTTGGGCTTCGAGTAAGTTAGAACTGAGTTCTAATTATGCCTCAGACTCTTACTAACTGTGTGCTTTGGCTTGGAGTAAGTTAGAAGTAAGTTTCAATTCTGCCTCAGACTCTTACCAACTTTGTGAGCTTGGGCTTGGAGTAAGTTAGACCTGAGTTCCAATTCTGCCTCAGACTCTTAGTAACTGTTTGAACTTGGGCTTGGAGTCAGTTAGAACTGAGTTCCAATTCTGCCTCAGACTCTTACTAACTATGTGAACTTGGGCTTGGAGTAAGTTAGAACTGAGTTCCAATGCTGCCTCAGACTCTCACTAACTGTGTAAGCATGG
>NW_020953689.1:0-1898 GCF_900497805.2 Vombatus ursinus
GGGTGGGTCTAGTCACAGAGCTCTCCATTACACTGCTTCTTCACAGGGGAAAGTCTACCTTGGGGTGGGCCTAGTTACAGAGTTCTCTGTTACCCTGCCGCTTCATAGGGGTAAGTCTACTTTGGGGTGGGCCTAGTCACAGAGCTCTCTGTTACACTGCCTCTTCATAGGGGCTAGTCTACCCTGGGGTGGGCTTAGTCACAGAGCTCTCTGTTGCACTGTCTATTCATAGGGGCAAGTCTACCTTGGGGTGGACCTAGTCAAAGAGCTCTCTGTTACATCACAGAGCTCCCTATTACACTCCCTTTTCATAGCGGCAAGTCTACCTTGCGGTGGGCCTTGTCACAGACCTCTCTGTTACACTGCCTCTTCCCGGGGTCAAGTCTACCTTGGGGTGGGCCTCCTCAACGAGCTCTCTGTTTCATCACAGAGCTCAGTATTACACTGCTTTTTCATAGGAGCAAGTCTACCTTGGGGTGTGAATAATCACAGAGCTCTCTGTTACACTGCCTCTTCTTTGGGGCAAGTCTACCTTGGGTGGGCCTAGTCACAGAGCTCTGTGTTACATAACAGAGCTCTCTGTTAAATTACCTCTTCATAGGGTCAAGTCTATCTTGCGGTGAGCCTAGTCACAGCGCTCCCTGTTACATTGCCTATTCATAGGGTGAAGTCAACCTTGGGGTGAGCCTAGTGACGCAACTCTCTATTACACTGCCTCTTCATATTGTCAAGTCTGCTTTGATGGGCCTAGTTACGGAGTAATCTGTTACACTGCCACTTCATAGGGGCAAGGATACCTAGGGGTGTGCCTAGTCACAGAGCTCTCTGTTACACTGCCTCTTCATAGGGGCAAGTCTACCTTGGGATGGGCCTAGTCACAGAGCAATGTGGTACTCTGCTCTTCATAGGGGCAAGTGTTCCTTGGGGTGTGCGTAGTCACAGAGCTCTCTCTTACACTGCCTCTTCATAGGGGCAAGTCTCCCTTGGGGGGGGGTATAGTCATAGAGCTCCCTGCTACACTGTCTATTCATAATGGCAAGTCCACCTTGGGGTGGGCCTAGTCAAAGAGCTCTCTGTTACATCACAGAGTTCCCTATTACACTGCCTCTTCATAGGGGCAAGTCTACCTTGGGGTGGGCCTAGTCACTGAGCAATTTGTTACTCTCCTATTCATAGGGCCAAGTGTTCCTTGCGGTGTGAATAGTCACAGAGCTCTCGGTTACACTGTCTCTTCATAGTGGCAAGTCTACCTTGGAGTGGGCATAGTCAAAGAGCTCTCTGTAACATTACAGAGCTCCCTATTACATTGCGTATTAATAGGGGCAAGTATACCTTGGGATGGTCCTAGTCACAGAGCTCTCCATTACACTGCCTCTTCATAGGGGCCAGTCTACCTTGGGGTGGGCCTAGTCACAGAGCAATGTGTTACACTGCCTCTTCATAGTTGCAAGTCTACCTTGGGATGGGCCTAGTCACACAGCAATGTGTTACACTGCCTCTTCATAGTTGCAAGTCTACCTTGAGGTGGGCCTAGTCAAAGAGCTCTCTGTAACATCACAGAGCTCCCTATTACACTGCGTATTCATAGGGGCAAGTGTTCCTTGGGGTGGGTCTAGTCACAGAGCTCTCTGTTACACTGCCTCTTTATAGGGGTAAGTCTACCTTGGAGTGGGGCTAGTCACAGAGCTCTCTCTTACTCTGCCTCTTCATGGGGACAAGTCTACTTTGGGGTGGGTCTAGTCACAGAGCTCTCCATTACACTGCCTCTTCATAGGGGCAAGTCTACCTTGGGTTGGACCTAGTCACAGAGCTCTTTGTTACACTGCCTCTTCATAGGGGCAAGTCTACCTAGAGGTGTGCCTAGTCTCAGAGCTCTCCATTTCACTGCCTCTTCATAG
>NW_020953690.1:0-1898 GCF_900497805.2 Vombatus ursinus
GGGTGGGTCTAGTCACAGAGCTCTCCATTACACTGCTTCTTCACAGGGGAAAGTCTACCTTGGGGTGGGCCTAGTTACAGAGTTCTCTGTTACCCTGCCGCTTCATAGGGGTAAGTCTACTTTGGGGTGGGCCTAGTCACAGAGCTCTCTGTTACACTGCCTCTTCATAGGGGCTAGTCTACCCTGGGGTGGGCTTAGTCACAGAGCTCTCTGTTGCACTGTCTATTCATAGGGGCAAGTCTACCTTGGGGTGGACCTAGTCAAAGAGCTCTCTGTTACATCACAGAGCTCCCTATTACACTCCCTTTTCATAGCGGCAAGTCTACCTTGCGGTGGGCCTTGTCACAGACCTCTCTGTTACACTGCCTCTTCCCGGGGTCAAGTCTACCTTGGGGTGGGCCTCCTCAACGAGCTCTCTGTTTCATCACAGAGCTCAGTATTACACTGCTTTTTCATAGGAGCAAGTCTACCTTGGGGTGTGAATAATCACAGAGCTCTCTGTTACACTGCCTCTTCTTTGGGGCAAGTCTACCTTGGGTGGGCCTAGTCACAGAGCTCTGTGTTACATAACAGAGCTCTCTGTTAAATTACCTCTTCATAGGGTCAAGTCTATCTTGCGGTGAGCCTAGTCACAGCGCTCCCTGTTACATTGCCTATTCATAGGGTGAAGTCAACCTTGGGGTGAGCCTAGTGACGCAACTCTCTATTACACTGCCTCTTCATATTGTCAAGTCTGCTTTGATGGGCCTAGTTACGGAGTAATCTGTTACACTGCCACTTCATAGGGGCAAGGATACCTAGGGGTGTGCCTAGTCACAGAGCTCTCTGTTACACTGCCTCTTCATAGGGGCAAGTCTACCTTGGGATGGGCCTAGTCACAGAGCAATGTGGTACTCTGCTCTTCATAGGGGCAAGTGTTCCTTGGGGTGTGCGTAGTCACAGAGCTCTCTCTTACACTGCCTCTTCATAGGGGCAAGTCTCCCTTGGGGGGGGGTATAGTCATAGAGCTCCCTGCTACACTGTCTATTCATAATGGCAAGTCCACCTTGGGGTGGGCCTAGTCAAAGAGCTCTCTGTTACATCACAGAGTTCCCTATTACACTGCCTCTTCATAGGGGCAAGTCTACCTTGGGGTGGGCCTAGTCACTGAGCAATTTGTTACTCTCCTATTCATAGGGCCAAGTGTTCCTTGCGGTGTGAATAGTCACAGAGCTCTCGGTTACACTGTCTCTTCATAGTGGCAAGTCTACCTTGGAGTGGGCATAGTCAAAGAGCTCTCTGTAACATTACAGAGCTCCCTATTACATTGCGTATTAATAGGGGCAAGTATACCTTGGGATGGTCCTAGTCACAGAGCTCTCCATTACACTGCCTCTTCATAGGGGCCAGTCTACCTTGGGGTGGGCCTAGTCACAGAGCAATGTGTTACACTGCCTCTTCATAGTTGCAAGTCTACCTTGGGATGGGCCTAGTCACACAGCAATGTGTTACACTGCCTCTTCATAGTTGCAAGTCTACCTTGAGGTGGGCCTAGTCAAAGAGCTCTCTGTAACATCACAGAGCTCCCTATTACACTGCGTATTCATAGGGGCAAGTGTTCCTTGGGGTGGGTCTAGTCACAGAGCTCTCTGTTACACTGCCTCTTTATAGGGGTAAGTCTACCTTGGAGTGGGGCTAGTCACAGAGCTCTCTCTTACTCTGCCTCTTCATGGGGACAAGTCTACTTTGGGGTGGGTCTAGTCACAGAGCTCTCCATTACACTGCCTCTTCATAGGGGCAAGTCTACCTTGGGTTGGACCTAGTCACAGAGCTCTTTGTTACACTGCCTCTTCATAGGGGCAAGTCTACCTAGAGGTGTGCCTAGTCTCAGAGCTCTCCATTTCACTGCCTCTTCATAG
>NW_020953691.1:0-4248 GCF_900497805.2 Vombatus ursinus
GGGGAAGTCTACCTTGAGCTGGGCCTAGTCTCAGAGCTCTCTGTTACACTGCCTCTTCATAGGGGCAAGTCTACCTTGGGTTGGACGAAGTCACAGAGCTCTTTATTACACTGCCTCTTCATATGGGCAAGTCTACCTAGGGGTGTGCCTAGTCACAGAGCTCTCTGTTACACTGCCTCTTCATAGGGGCAAGTCTTCATTGAGGTGGGCCTAGTCACAGAGCTCTCTGTTACACTGCCTCTTCACTGGGGCAAGTCTATCTTGGGTGGTCCTAGTTACAGAGCTCTCTGTTACGTCACAGAGCTCTCTGTTAAATTACCTCTTCATAGGGGCAAATCTATCTTGCGGTGAGCCTAGTCACACAGCAAAGTGGTACTCTGCTCTTCATAGGGGAAGTGTTCCTTGGGGTGTGCCTAGTCACAGAGCTTTCTGTTACACTGCCTCTTCATATGGACAAGTCTACCTTATGATGGGTCTAGTCCAGAGCAATCTGTTACACTGCCACTTCATAGGGGCAAGGATACCTAGGGGTGTGCCTAGTCACAGAGCTCTCAGTTACACTGCCTCTTTATAGGGGCAAGTCTTCCTTGGAGTGGGGCTAGTCACAGAGCTCTCTGTTACACTGCCTCTTCATAGGGGCAAGTCTACCTTGTGGTTGTCCTAGTCAAAGAGCTCTCTGTTACATCACAGAGTTCCCTATTACACTGCTTTTTCATAGGTGCAAATCTACCTTGGTTTGGGCCTAGTCACAGAGCTTTCTATTACACTGACTCTTCATAGGGAGAAGTCTACTTTGGGGTGGGTCTAGTCACAGAGCTCTCTATTACATTGCTTTTTCATAGGGGCAAGTCTACCTTGGGGTGGGCCTAGTCAAAGAGCAATATGTTACTCTGCTCTTCATAGGGGAAGTGTTCGTTGGCGTGTTCCTAGTCACAGAGCTCTCTGTTACACTGCCTCTTCATAGGGGCAAGTCTACCTTAGGCTGAGCCTACTCACAGAGCTCTCTGTTACACTGTCTCTTCATAGGGGCAACTCTACCTTGGGGTGGGCCTAGACACAGATCAATGTGTTACACTGCCTCTTTAAAGAGCAAGTATAATTTGGGGTGGCCTAGTCACAGAGATCTCTGTTACACTGCCTTTTCATAGGGGCAAGTCCACCTTCGGTTGGACCTAGTCTTAGAGCTCTTTATTACTCTGCCTCTTCATAGGGGCAAGTCTACCTAGGGGTGTGCCTAGTGTCAGAGCTCTCCAATACACTGCCTCTTCATAGCGGTACGTCTACCTGGGAGTGGGCCTAGTTACAGAGTTCTATGTTACAGTGCCGCTTCATAGGGGTAAGTCTACTTTGGGGTGGGCCTAGTCACAGAGCTCTATGTTACACTGCCTCTTCATAAAGGCAAGTCTACCTTAGGCTGGGCCTACTCACAGAGCTCTCTGTTACACTGCCTCTTCATAGAGGCAAGACTACCTTGGGGTGGGCATAGTCACAGAGCTCTCTGGAACACTGTCTATTCATACGGGCAAGTCCACCTTGGTGTGGGCCTAGTCAAAGAACTCTCTGTTACATCACAGAGCACCCTACTACACTGGCTTTTTATAGGGGCAAGACCACCTTCTGGTGGGCCTAGTCACAGAGCTCTCTACTACTCTGCCTCTTCATAGGGGCAAGTCTATCTTGAGCTGGGCCTAGTCTCAGAGCTCTCTGTTACACTGCCTCTTCATAGGGGCAAGTCTTCCTTGGGGTGGGCCTAGTCACAGAGCTCTCCATTACACTGCCTCTTCATAGGAGCAAGTCTACCTTGGGGTGGGCCTACTCACAGAGCAATGTGTTACACTGCCTCTTCATAGGGGCAAGTCTACCTTGGGGTGGGCCTACTCACAGAGCAAAGTGTTACACTGCCTCTTCATAGGGGTAAGTCTACCTGGGGTGTGCGTAGTCACAGAGCTCTCTGTTACACTGCCTCTTCATTGGGGCAAGTCTACCTTGGGGGGGGGCCTAGTCACAGAGCTCTCTGTTACATAACAGAGCTCTCTGATAAATTACCTCTTCAAAGGAGCAAGTCTATCTTGAGGTGAGCCTAGTCACAGCCCTCCCTCTTACATTTCCTATTCATATTGCGAAGTCGACCTTGGGTGAGCCTAGTGACACAACTCTCTATTACATTGCGTCTTCATATGGTCAAGTCTGCCTTTCATGGGCCTAGTCACAGAGTAATCTGATACACTGCCACTTCATAGGGGCAAGGATACCTAGGTGTGTGCCTAGTGACAGAGCTCTCTGTTACACTGTCTCTTTATAGGGGCAAGTCTACCTTCGGGTGGGCCTTGTCACAGAGCTCTCTGTTACACTATCTCTTCAGAGGGGCAAGTCTACCTTGGGTTCGCCTAGTCAAAGAGCTCTCTGTTACTTCACAGAGCTCCCTATTTCACTGCGTATTCATAGGGACAAGTATACCTTGGTGTGTTCCTAGTCACTGAGCTCTCCATTACACTACCTCTTCATAGGGGCAAGTCTACCTTGTGTTGGACCTAGTCACAGAGCTCTCTGTTACACTGCCTCTTCATAGGCGCAAGTCTACCTTACGGTGGGCCTAGTCACGGAGCTCTCTATTACAGTGCATCGTCCTAGGGGCAAGCCTATTTCGGGGTAGGCTTATTCACACAGCTCTCTATTACACGGCCTCTTCATAGTGCAAGTCTAACTTTGGTGGCCTCGTCACAGAGCTCTCTGTACACTGCCTCTCCATACCGGTAAGTCTATGTTGGGGTGCGCCTAGTTACAAAGTTCTCTCTTACACTGCCGCTTCATAGGGGTAACTCTACCTTGGTTTGGGCCTAGTCACAGAGCTTTCTATTACACTGACTCTTCATAGGGACAAGCCTACCTTGGGGTGGGTCTAGTCACAGAGCTCTCTATTACAGTGCGTATTCATAGGGGCAGATCTACCTTGGGGTGGGCCTAGTCATAGAGCTTTCAATTACACTGATTTTTCACAGGGGCAAGTCTACCTTGGGGTGGGCCTAGTCAAAGAGCAATGTGTTACTCTGCTCTTCATAGGGGCAAGTGTTCCTTGGCGTGTGCCTAGTCACAGAGCTCTCTGTTACACTGCCTTTTCATAGGGGCAAGTCTACCTTGGGGTGGTCCTAGTCACAGAGATCTCTGTTACACTGCCTCTTCACAGGGGCAAGTCTATCTTGGGGTGGGCCTACTCACGAGCTCTCTGTTACATCACAGAGCTCGCTATTACACTGCTTTTT
Source organism: Vombatus ursinus (assembly GCF_900497805.2). Classification (NCBI taxonomy): domain Eukaryota; kingdom Metazoa; phylum Chordata; class Mammalia; order Diprotodontia; family Vombatidae; genus Vombatus; species Vombatus ursinus. The sequence continues at coordinate 3,261 of NW_020953691.1, forward strand.
CATAGGGGCAAGTCTACCTTGGGGTGTGCGTATTCACAGAGCTCTCTGTTATACTGCCTCTTCATAGGGGAAAGTCTGCCTTGGGTTTAGCATAGTCACAGAGCAATCTGTTACACTGTCTATTCATAGGGGCAAGTCTACCTTGGGGTGGGCCTACTCACAGAGCAATGTGTTACATTGCCTCTTCAAAGGGGAAGTCTACCTTGCGGTGGGCCTAGTCACAGAGCTCTCTGTTACTCTGCCTCTTCATAGCGGATAGTGTCACTCGGAGTGGGCATAGCCACAGAGCTCTCTGTTACACTGCCTCCTCTTTGGGGCAAGTCTCCCTGGGGGTGGACCTAGTCACAGAGCTCTCTGTTACACTGCCTCTTCATAGGGGCAAGTCTACCTTGGGTTGGACCTAGTCACAGAGCTCTTTATTACACTGCCTCTTCATAGGGGCAAGTCTACCTAGGGGTGTGCCTAGTGTCAGAGCTCTCCATTACACTGCCTCTTCATAGGAGCAAGTCTACCTTGGGGTGGGCCTAGACACAGATCAATGTGTTACACTGCCTCTTCATAGGAGCAAGTCTACCTTGGGGTGGGCCTACTCACAGAGCAATGTGTTACACTGCTTCTTCAAGGGGCAAGTCTACCTTGGGGTGGGTCTAGTCACAGAGCTCTCTGTTACTCTGCCTCTTCATATGGGAAAGTGTCACTCGGGGTGGGCGTAGACACAGAGCTCTCTGTTACACTGCCTCCTCATAGGGGCAAGTCTACCTTGGGTTGGACGTAGTCACAGAGCTCTTTATTACACTGCCTCTTCATATGGGCAAGTCTACCTAGGGGTGTGCCTAGTCACAGAGCTCTCTGTTAAATTACCTCTTCATAGGGGCAAATCTATCTTGCGGTGAGCCTAGTCACACAGCAAAGTGGTACTCTGCTCTTCATAGGGGATGTGTTCCTTGGGGTGTGCCTAGTCACAGAGCTCCCTGTTACACTGCCTCTT
>NW_020953692.1:0-2378 GCF_900497805.2 Vombatus ursinus
GGCAAGTCTACCTTTTGGTGGGCCTAGTCACAGAGCTCTCTGTTACAATGCCTCTTCATATGGGCAAGTCTTCCTTGGGGTGGGCCTAATCAAAGAGCTCTCTGTTATATCACAGAGCTCCATATTACACTGCCTCTTCATAGGGACAAGTCTACCTTCGGATGGGCCTAGTCACACATCTCTCTATTACACTGCCTCTTCATAGGGGCAAGTCTCCCTTGTGGTGGGCCTAGTCACAGAACTCTCTCTTACACTGCGTATTCATAGGGGTAAGTTTACCTTGGGGTGGGCCTAGTCACAGAGCTCTCCATTACACTGCCTCTTCTTAGGAGCAAGTATACCTTGGAGTGGGCCTAGTCACAGAGCTTTCTGTTACTCTGCCTCTTCATAGGGGCAAGTCTACCTTGGGGTGTGCCTAGTCACAGAGCTCTCTGCTACATCACAGAGCTCTCTATTACACTGCCTCTTCATAGGTTCAAGGCTACCTTGGGATGGGCCTAGTCACAGAGCTCTCCATTATTCTGCCTCTTCATAGGAGCAAGTCTACCTTGGGGTGGACCTAGTCACAGAGCAATGTTTTACACTGCCTCTTCATAAGGGAAAGTGTAACTCGGGGTGGGTGTAACCACAGAGCTCTCTATTACACTGCCACCTCAAGGGGACAAGTCAACCTTGTGGTACGCCTAGTCACAGATCTCTCTCTTACACTGCGTCTTCATAGGGGCAAGTCTGCCTTGGGGTGGGCATAGTCACAGAGCTCTCCATTACACTGCGTATTCATAGGGACAAGTCTACCTTGGGGTGGTCCTAGTCACAGAGTTCTCTCTTACACTGCCTCTTCATAGGGGCAAGTGTACCTTAGGGTTGTCCTAGTCACAGAACAATATTTTACACTGCCTCTTCATAGGGGAAAGTGTAACTCCGGGTGGGCGTAGCCACAGAGCTCTCTATTACACCGCCTTTTCAAGGGGACAACCCAACCTTGGGGTAGGACTAGTCACAGAGCTCTCTGTTACAATGCCTCTTCCTAGGGGCAAGTCTAAGTAAGGGTGGGCCTAGTCACACAGCTTTCTATTACACTGCCACTTCATAGTGCAAGTCTAACTTGGGGTGGCCTAGTCACAGAGCTCTCTGTTACACTGCCTCTTCATAGTGGCAAGTTTACCTAGGGGTGTACCTAGTCACAGAGCTCTCTGTTACACTGCATCTTCATAGGGGCAGGTCTACCTTGGGGTGGGCCCAGTCACAGAGCTCTCTGTTACACTGCCCCTTCATAGGGGCAAGGCTACCTTGGGGTGAGTCTAGTCACAGAGCTCTCTGTTACATCACAGAGCGCTCTATTACACTGCGTCGTCATAGGGTCAAGTCTACCTTGGGATGGGCCTAGTCACAGAGCAATCTGTTACACTGCCTCTTCATAGGGGCAAGTCTACCTTACGGTGGGCCTAGTCACGGAGCTCTATATTACAGTGCCTCTTCCTAGGGGCAAGTCTAAGTCGGGGTTGCCCTATTCACACAGCTCTCTATTACACTGCCTCTTCAAAGTGCAAGTCTAACTTGGGGTGGCCTAGTCACGGAAGTCTCTGTTACACTGCCTGTCCTTAGCGGTAAGTCTACCTTGGGGTGTGGCTAGTCACAGAGCTCTCTGTTACACTGTCTCTTCATAGCGGCAAGTCTACCTTGGGTTGGGCGTAGTCACAGAGCTCTCTGTTACACTGCCTCTTCATAGGGGCAAGTCTACCTTGGGGTGGGCCTAGTTAAAGAGCTCTCTGTTACATCACAGAGCTCTCTATTACACTGCCTTTTCATAGGGGAAGTCTACCTTGGGGTGGGCCTAGTCACAGAGCTCTCTATTACACTGCCTCTTCATAGGGTCAAGTCTACCTTGGGATGGGCCTAGTCACAGAGCAATCTGTTACACTGCCTCTTGATAGGGGAAGTCTACCTAGGGTTGTGCCTAGTCAGGGAGCTCTCTGTTACACTGCGTCTACATAGGGGAAAGTGTAACTCGGGGTGGGCATAGCCAGAGAGCTCTCTATTACAATGCCTTTTCAAAGGGAGAAGCCAACCTTGGGGTAGGCCTAGTCACTGAGCTCTCTGTTACAATGCCTCTTCCTAGGGGCAAGTCTAAGTAAGGGTGGGCCTAGTCACACAGCTCTCTATTACACTGCCACTTCATAGTGCAAGTCTAACTTGGGGTGGCCTAGTCACAGAGCTCTCTATTACACTGCCTCTTCATAGGGGCAAGTCTACCTTGGGATGGGCCTAGTCACAGAGCAATCTGTTACACTGCCTCTTCAAGGGGACCAGTCAACCTTGGGGTAGGCCTAGTCACAGAGCTCTCTGTTACACTGCCTCTTTATTGGGGCAAGTCTACC
>NW_020953693.1:0-1480 GCF_900497805.2 Vombatus ursinus
CTAGTCACAGAGCTCTCTGTTACACTGCCTCTTCATAGTGCAAGTCTAACTTGGGGTGGCCTAGTCACAGAGCTCTCCATTACACTGCCTCTCCATAGAGGTTAGTCTACCTTGGGGTGGGCCTAGTCACTCAGCTCTCTATTATACTGCCTCTTCATATTGGAAGTCTAACTTGGGGTGGCCTAGTCAAAGACCCCTCTGTTACACTGCCTCTCCATAGCGGTAAGTCTACCTTTGGCGGGCCTAGTTACACAATTCTATGTTACACTGCCGCTGCATAGGGCCAAGACTACCTTGGGGTGGGCCTAGTCATGGAGATCTCTGTTACACTGTCTCTTCAAACTGGCAAGTCTACCTAGGGGTGTGCCTAGTCACAGAGATCTCTCTTACACTGCCTCTTCATAGGGGCAAGTCTACCTTGGGGTGGGCCTAGTCACAGAGCTCTCTGTTAAACTGCCTCCTCATAGGGGCAAGTCTACCTTGGAATGGGCCTAGTCAAAGAGCTGTTACACTGCCTCTTCATAGGGGAAAGTGTAACTCGGGGTGGGTGTAACCACAGAGCTTTCTATTACACTGGCTCTTCAAGGGGCCAAGTCATCCTTGGGGTAGGCCTAGTCACAGAGCTCTCTGTTACACTGCCTCTTCATAAGGAAAGTGTAACTCGAGGTGGGTGTAACCACAGAGCTTTCTATTACACTGCTTCTTCAAGTGGACAAGTCAACCTTGGGGTAGGCCCAGTCACAGAGCTCTCTGTTACACTGCCTCTTCATAGGGGCAAGTCTACCTTGGTGTGGGCCTAGTCACAGAGCTGTCTGTAACACTGCCTGCTCATAGGGTCAAGTCTACCTTAGGGTGGGCCTAGTGACAGAGCTCTCTCTTACACTGCCTCTTCATAGGGGCAAGTCCACCTTGGGGTGGGCCTACTCACAGATCTCACTGTTACACTGCCTCTTCATAGGGGCAAGTCTACCTTGGGTTGGATATAGTCACAGAGCTCTCTGTTACACTGCCTCTCCATAGCCTTAAGTTTACCTTGGGGTGAGCCTAGTTATAGAGTTCTCTGTTACACTGCCGTTTCATAGGGGAAAATGTAACTTTGGGTGGGTGTAACCACTGAGATCTCTATTACACTGCCAGTTCCAGGGGACAAGTCAACCTTGGGGTACGCCTATTGACAGAGCTCTCTGTTACACTGCCTCTTCATAGTGGCAAGTCGACCTTGAGGTGGGCCTAGTCACAGAGCTCTCTGTTACACTGCCCCTTCATAGAGGCAAGTCTACCTTGGGTGGGCCTAGTCACAGAGCTCTCTGTTACATGACAGAGGTCTCTGTTAAATTACTTCTTCATAGGTTCAAGTCTATCTTGCAGTGGGCCTAGTTACAGAGCTTTCCATTACACTGCCTCTTCATAGGGGCAAGTCTTCCTTGGGGTGTGCCTAGTCACAGAGCTCTCTGTTACACTGCCTCTTCATAGGGGCAAG
>NW_020953694.1:0-1902 GCF_900497805.2 Vombatus ursinus
GAGGTGTGCCTAGTCTCAGAGCTCTCCATTTCACTGCCTCTTCATAGAGCAAGTATAACTTGGGGTGGCCTAGTCACAGAGCTCTCTGTTACACTGCCTTTCCATAGCGGTAAGTCTACCTTGGGGTGGGCCTAATTACGGAGTTCTCTGTTACCCTGCCGCTTCAGAGGGGTAAGTCTACTTTGGGGTGGGCCTAGTCACAGAGCTCTCTGTTACACTGCCTCTTCATAGGGGCAAGTCTACCCTGGGGTGGGCCTAGTCACAGAGCTCTCTGTTGCACTGTCTATTCTTAGGGGCAAGTCTACCTTGGGGTGGGCCTAGTCAAAGAGCTTTCTGTTACATCACAGAGCTCCCTATTACACTCCCTTTTCATAGCGGCAAGTCTACCTTGCGGTGGGCCTAGTCACAGAGCTCTCTGTTACAGTGCCTCTTCATAGGTGCAAGTCTACCTTACGGTGGGCCTAGTCACGGAGCTCTCTATTACAGTGCCTCGTCCTAGGGGTAAGTCTAATTTGGGGTAGGCCTACTCACACAGCTCTCTATTACACTGCCTCTTCATAGTACAAGCCTAACTTGGCGTGGGCCTAGTCACAGAGCTCTCTGTTACACTGCCTCTTCACAGGGGCAAGTCTACCTTGTGGTGGGCATAGTCACAGAGCTCCCTGGTACACTGTCTATTCATAGGGGCAAATCCACCTTGGGGTGGGCCTAGTCAAAGAGCTCTCTGTTACATAACAGAGCTCCCTATTACACTGCCTTTTCATATGGGCAAGTCTACCTTGGGGTGGGCCTAGTCACAGAGCTCTCTATTACACTGCCTCTTTATAGAGACAAGTTTACTTTGGGGTGGGCCTAGTCACAGAGCTCTCCATTACAGTGCCTCTTCATAGGGGCAAGTCTACCTTGGGGTGGGCCTACTCACAGAGCTCTTTATTACACTGCCTATTCATAGGGGCAAGTCTACCTAGAGGTGTGCCTAGTCTCAGAGCTCTCCATTTCACTGCCTCTTCATAGGAGCAAGTCTACCTTGGGGTGGGACTAGTCACAGACAAATGTGTTACACTGCCTCTTCATAGAGCAAGTATAACTTGGGGTGGCCTAGTCACAGAGCTCTCTGTTACACTGCCTCTTCATAAGGACAAGTCTACCTTTGGATGGGTCTAGTCCAGAGCAATCTGTTACACTGCCACTTCATAGGGGCAAGGATACCTAGGGGTGTGCCTAGTCACAGAGCTCTCTGTTACATTGTCTATTCATAGGGGCAAGTCTACTTTGGGGTGGGCCTAGTCAAAGAGCTCTCTGTTACATCACAGAGCTCCCTATTACACTGCCTTTTCATAGGGGCAAGTCTACCTTGCGGTGGGCCTAGTCACAGAGCTCTCTGTTACACTGCCTCTTCATAGGGGCAAGTCTACCTTACGGTGGGCCTAGTCACGGAGCTGTGTATTGCAGTGCCTCGTCCTAGGGGTAAGTCTAATTCGGGGTAGGCCTAGTCACACAACTCTCTATTACACTGCCTCTTCATAGTACAAACCTACCTTGAGGTGGGCCTAGTCACAGAGCTCTCTGTTACACTGCCTCTTCATAGGGGCAAGTCTACCTTGGGGTGGGCCTAGTCACAGAGCTTTCCATTACTCTGCATTTTCATAGGGGCAAATCTACCTTGGGGTGGGCCTAGTCACAGAGCAATGTGGTACCCTGCTCTTCATAGGTCAAGTGTTCCTTGGGGTGGGCCTAGTCACAGAGCTCTCTGTTATACTGCCTCTTCATAAGGGCAAGTCTGCCTTGGGGTGGGCCTAGTAACAGAGCAATGTGGTACTCTGCTCTTCATAGGGGCAAGTGTTCCTTGGGGTGGGCCTAGTCACAGAGCTCCCTGCTACACTGTCTATTCATAAATGCAAG
>NW_020953695.1:0-1069 GCF_900497805.2 Vombatus ursinus
GGGTTGGACCTAGTCACAGAGCTCTCTGTTACACTGCCTCTTCATAGGGGAATGTGTAACTCGAGTTGGGCGTAGGCACAGAGCTCTCTATTACACTGCCTCCTCATAGGGTCAAGTCTACCTTAGGGTGGGCCTAGTCACAGAGCTGTCTCTTACACTGCCTCTTCATAGGGGCAAGTCCACCTTGGGGTGGGCCTAGTCACATATCTCACTGTTACACTGCCTCTTCATAGGGGCAAGTCTACCTTGGGTTGGATATAGTCACAGAGCTCTCTGTTACACTGCCTCTCCATAGCCTTAAGTTTACCTTGGGGTGAGCCTAGTTATAGAGTTCTCTGTTACACTGCCGCTTCATAGGGGCAAGTCTACCTTGGGGTGGGCCTAGTCACGGAGCTCTCCATTACAGTGCCTCTTCCTAGTGGCAAGTCTAAGTCGGGGTGGGCCTAGTCATACAGCTCTCTATTACACTGTCTCTTCAAAGTGCAAGTCTAACTTGGGGTGGCCTAATCACAGAGCTCTCTGTTACAGTGCCTCTTCAAGTGGAGAAGCCAACCTTGGGGTAGGCCCAGTCACAGAGCTCTCTGTTACACTGCCTCTTTATAGGGGCAAGTCTACCTTGATGTGGGCCTAGTCACAGAGCTGTCTGTAACACTGCCTCTTCATAGGGTCAAGTCTACCTTGGGATGGGCCTAGTCACAGAGCAATCTGTTATACTGCCTCTTGATAGGGGAAGTCTACCTAGGGTTGTGCCTAGTCAGGGAGCTCTCTGTTATACTGCGTCTTCATAGGGGAAAGTGTAACTCGGGGTGGGCGTAGCCAGAGAGCTCTCTATTACACGGCCTTTTGAAAGGGACAAGCCAACCTTGGGGTAGGCCTAGTCACTGAGCTCTCTGTTACAATGCCTCTTCCTCGGGGCAAGTCTAAGTAAGGGTGGGCCTAGTCACACAGCTCTCTATTACACTGTCACTTCATAGTGCAAGTCTAACTTGGGGTGGCCTAGTCACAGAGCTCTCTGTTTAACTGCCTCTCAATAGGGGCAAGTCTACCTTAGGGTGGGCCTAGTCAAAGA
>NW_020953696.1:0-1027 GCF_900497805.2 Vombatus ursinus
TACACTGTCTATTCATAGGGGCAAGTCCACCTTGGGGTGGGCCTAGTCAAAAAACTCTCTGTTACTTCACAGAGCTCCCTATTACACTGCTTTTTCATAGGGACAAGTCTACCTTGGGGTGGGCCTAGTCACAGAGCTCTTTATTACACTGCTTCTTCATAGGGGCAAGTCAACCTTGGGGTGGGCCTAATCACAGAGCAATGTGTTACACTGCCTCTTCATATGGCCAAGTCTACCTTGGGGTGTGCCTATTCCCAGAGCTCTCTGTTACACTGGCTCTTCATACGGCAAGTCTACCTTGGGGTGGGCCTACTCACAGAGCTCTCCATTACACTGCCTCTTCCTAGGGTCAAGTCTACCTTGGGGTGGGCCTAGTCACAGAGCAATGTGTTACATTGCCACTTCAAAGGGGAAGTCTACCTTGCGGTGGGCCTAGTCACAGAGCTCTCTGTTACTCTGCCTCTTCATATTGGAAAGTGTCAGTCGGAGTGGGCGTAGCCACAGAGCTCTCTGTTACACTGACTCCTCTTAGGGGCAAGTCTACCTTGGGGTGGACCTAGTCACAGAGCTCTTTATTACACTGCCTCTTCATAGGGGCAAGTCTACCTTGGGTTGGACCTAGTCACAGAGCTCTTTATTACACTGCCTCTTCATAGGGGCAAGTCTACCTAGGGGTGTGCCTAGTGTCAGAGCTCTCCATTACACTGCCTCTTCATAGGAGCAAGTCTACCTTGGGGTGGGCCCAGACACAGATCAATGTGTTACACTGCCTTTTCAAAGAGCAAGTATAACTTGGGGTGGCCTAGTCACAGAGCTCTCTGTTACACTGCCTCTCCATTGCGGTAAGTCTACCTTGGAGTGGGCCTAGTTACAGAGTTCTCTGTTACACTGCCGCTTCATAGGGGTAAGTCTACTTTGGGTTGGTCATAGTCACAGAGCTCTCTGGAACACTGTCTATTCATACGGGCAAGTCCACCTTGGGGTGGGCCTAGTCAAAGAACTCTCTGTTACATCACAGAGCACCCTA
>NW_020953697.1:0-1283 GCF_900497805.2 Vombatus ursinus
GGTGGGCCTAGTCACAGAGCTCTCTGTTACTTCACAGAGCTATCTGTGAAATTACCTCTTCATAGGGGAAGTCTAACTTGCGGTGAGCCTAGTCACAGAGCAATGTGGTACTCTGCTCTTCATAGGGGCAAGTGTTCCTTGGGGTGTGCCTAGTCACAGAGCTCTCTGTTACATTGCCACTTCATAGGGGCAAGGATACCTAGGGGTGTGCCTAGTCACAGAGCTCTCTGTTACACTGCCTCTTTATAGGGGCAAGTCTACCTTGGAGTGGGCCTAGGCAAAAGACCTGTATGTTACATCACAGAGTTCACTATTACGCTGCGTTTTCACAGGGGCAAGTCTACCTTGGGGTGGGCCTAGTCACAGAGCAATGTGTTACTCTGCTATTCTCAGGGGCAAGTGTTCCTTGGGGTGGGCCTAGTTACAGAGTTCTCTGTTACACTGCCTCTTCATAGGGGTAAGTCTACTTTGGGGTGGGCCTAGTCACAGAGCAATGTGGTACTCTGCTCTTCCTAGGGGCAAGTGTTCCTTGTGGTGTGCCTAGTCACTGAGCTCTCTGTTACACTGCCTCTTCATAGGGACAAGTCTACCTTGGGGTGGTCCTAGTCAAAGACCTTTCTGGTACATCACAGAGCTCCCTATTACCCTGCCTTTTCCTAGGGGCAAGTCTAACTTGGGGTGGGCCTAGTCACAGAGCTCTCTATTACACTGCCTCTTCATAGGGAGAAGTCTACCTTTGCGTGGGTCTAGTCACAGAGCTCTGCATTATACTGCCTCTTCATAGGGGCAAGTCTACCTTGGGGTGGGCCTACTCACAGAGCAATGTGCTAAACTGCCTCTTCATAGGGCAAGTCTACCTTGTGGTGTTCCTAGTCACAGAGCTCTCTGTTACACTGCCTCTCCTTAGTGGTAAGTCTACCTTGGGGTGGGCCTAGTTACAGAGTTCTCTGTTACACTGCCTCTTCATAGGGGTAAGTCTACTTTGGGGTGGGCCTAGTCACAGAGCTCTCTGTTACACTGCCTCTTCATAGGGGCAAGTCAACCCTGGGGTGGGCCTAGTCACAGAGCTCTCTGTTACACTGTCTATTCATAGGGGCAAGTCTACCTGGAGATGGGCCTAGTCAAAGAGCTCTCTGTTACATCACAGAGCTCCCTATTACACTCCCTTTTCATAGGGGCAAGTCTACCTTGTGGTGGGCCTAGTCACAGAGCTCTCTGTTACACTGCCTCTTCATAGGTGCAAGTCTACCTTGGGTTGGACCTACTCACTGAGCTCTCTGTTA
>NW_020953698.1:0-1283 GCF_900497805.2 Vombatus ursinus
GGTGGGCCTAGTCACAGAGCTCTCTGTTACTTCACAGAGCTATCTGTTAAATTACCTCTTCATAGGGGAAGTCTAACTTGCGGTGAGCCTAGTCACAGAGCAATGTGGTACTCTGCTCTTCATAGGGGCAAGTGTTCCTTGGGGTGTGCCTAGTCACAGAGCTCTCTGTTACATTGCCACTTCATAGGGGCAAGGATACCTAGGGGTGTGCCTAGTCACAGAGCTCTCTGTTACACTGCCTCTTTATAGGGGCAAGTCTACCTTGGAGTGGGCCTAGGCAAAAGACCTGTATGTTACATCACAGAGTTCACTATTACGCTGCGTTTTCACAGGGGCAAGTCTACCTTGGGGTGGGCCTAGTCACAGAGCAATGTGTTACTCTGCTATTCTCAGGGGCAAGTGTTCCTTGGGGTGGGCCTAGTTACAGAGTTCTCTGTTACACTGCCTCTTCATAGGGGTAAGTCTACTTTGGGGTGGGCCTAGTCACAGAGCAATGTGGTACTCTGCTCTTCCTAGGGGCAAGTGTTCCTTGTGGTGTGCCTAGTCACTGAGCTCTCTGTTACACTGCCTCTTCATAGGGACAAGTCTACCTTGGGGTGGTCCTAGTCAAAGACCTTTCTGGTACATCACAGAGCTCCCTATTACCCTGCCTTTTCCTAGGGGCAAGTCTAACTTGGGGTGGGCCTAGTCACAGAGCTCTCTATTACACTGCCTCTTCATAGGGAGAAGTCTACCTTTGCGTGGGTCTAGTCACAGAGCTCTGCATTATACTGCCTCTTCATAGGGGCAAGTCTACCTTGGGGTGGGCCTACTCACAGAGCAATGTGCTAAACTGCCTCTTCATAGGGCAAGTCTACCTTGTGGTGTTCCTAGTCACAGAGCTCTCTGTTACACTGCCTCTCCTTAGTGGTAAGTCTACCTTGGGGTGGGCCTAGTTACAGAGTTCTCTGTTACACTGCCTCTTCATAGGGGTAAGTCTACTTTGGGGTGGGCCTAGTCACAGAGCTCTCTGTTACACTGCCTCTTCATAGGGGCAAGTCAACCCTGGGGTGGGCCTAGTCACAGAGCTCTCTGTTACACTGTCTATTCATAGGGGCAAGTCTACCTCGAGATGGGCCTAGTCAAAGAGCTCTCTGTTACATCACAGAGCTCCCTATTACACTCCCTTTCCATAGGGGCAAGTCTACCTTGTGGTGGGCCTAGTCACAGAGCTCTCTGTTACACTGCCTCTTCATAGGTGCAAGTCTACCTTGGGTTGGACCTACTCACTGAGCTCTCTGTTA
>NW_020953699.1:0-1902 GCF_900497805.2 Vombatus ursinus
GAGGTGTGCCTAGTCTCAGAGCTCTCCATTTCACTGCCTCTTCATAGAGCAAGTATAACTTGGGGTGGCCTAGTCACAGAGCTCTCTGTTACACTGCCTTTCCATAGCGGTAAGTCTACCTTGGGGTGGGCCTAATTACGGAGTTCTCTGTTACCCTGCCGCTTCAGAGGGGTAAGTCTACTTTGGGGTGGGCCTAGTCACAGAGCTCTCTGTTACACTGCCTCTTCATAGGGGCAAGTCTACCCTGGGGTGGGCCTAGTCACAGAGCTCTCTGTTGCACTGTCTATTCTTAGGGGCAAGTCTACCTTGGGGTGGGCCTAGTCAAAGAGCTTTCTGTTACATCACAGAGCTCCCTATTACACTCCCTTTTCATAGCGGCAAGTCTACCTTGCGGTGGGCCTAGTCACAGAGCTCTCTGTTACAGTGCCTCTTCATAGGTGCAAGTCTACCTTACGGTGGGCCTAGTCACGGAGCTCTCTATTACAGTGCCTCGTCCTAGGGGTAAGTCTAATTTGGGGTAGGCCTACTCACACAGCTCTCTATTACACTGCCTCTTCATAGTACAAGCCTAACTTGGCGTGGGCCTAGTCACAGAGCTCTCTGTTACACTGCCTCTTCACAGGGGCAAGTCTACCTTGTGGTGGGCATAGTCACAGAGCTCCCTGGTACACTGTCTATTCATAGGGGCAAATCCACCTTGGGGTGGGCCTAGTCAAAGAGCTCTCTGTTACATAACAGAGCTCCCTATTACACTGCCTTTTCATATGGGCAAGTCTACCTTGGGGTGGGCCTAGTCACAGAGCTCTCTATTACACTGCCTCTTTATAGAGACAAGTTTACTTTGGGGTGGGCCTAGTCACAGAGCTCTCCATTACAGTGCCTCTTCATAGGGGCAAGTCTACCTTGGGGTGGGCCTACTCACAGAGCTCTTTATTACACTGCCTATTCATAGGGGCAAGTCTACCTAGAGGTGTGCCTAGTCTCAGAGCTCTCCATTTCACTGCCTCTTCATAGGAGCAAGTCTACCTTGGGGTGGGACTAGTCACAGACAAATGTGTTACACTGCCTCTTCATAGAGCAAGTATAACTTGGGGTGGCCTAGTCACAGAGCTCTCTGTTACACTGCCTCTTCATAAGGACAAGTCTACCTTTGGATGGGTCTAGTCCAGAGCAATCTGTTACACTGCCACTTCATAGGGGCAAGGATACCTAGGGGTGTGCCTAGTCACAGAGCTCTCTGTTACATTGTCTATTCATAGGGGCAAGTCTACTTTGGGGTGGGCCTAGTCAAAGAGCTCTCTGTTACATCACAGAGCTCCCTATTACACTGCCTTTTCATAGGGGCAAGTCTACCTTGCGGTGGGCCTAGTCACAGAGCTCTCTGTTACACTGCCTCTTCATAGGGGCAAGTCTACCTTACGGTGGGCCTAGTCACGGAGCTGTGTATTGCAGTGCCTCGTCCTAGGGGTAAGTCTAATTCGGGGTAGGCCTAGTCACACAACTCTCTATTACACTGCCTCTTCATAGTACAAACCTACCTTGAGGTGGGCCTAGTCACAGAGCTCTCTGTTACACTGCCTCTTCATAGGGGCAAGTCTACCTTGGGGTGGGCCTAGTCACAGAGCTTTCCATTACTCTGCATTTTCATAGGGGCAAATCTACCTTGGGGTGGGCCTAGTCACAGAGCAATGTGGTACCCTGCTCTTCATAGGTCAAGTGTTCCTTGGGGTGTGCCTAGTCACAGAGCTCTCTGTTATACTGCCTCTTCATAAGGGCAAGTCTGCCTTGGGGTGGGCCTAGTAACAGAGCAATGTGGTACTCTGCTCTTCATAGGGGCAAGTGTTCCTTGGGGTGTGCCTAGTCACAGAGCTCCCTGCTACACTGTCTATTCATAAATGCAAG
>NW_020953700.1:0-1110 GCF_900497805.2 Vombatus ursinus
TCCTTGGGGTGTGCCTAGTCACAGAGCTCCCTGTTACACTGCCTCTTTCTAGGGGCAAGTCTTCCTTGGAGTGGGGCTAGTCACAGAGCTCTCTGTTACACTGCCTCTTCATAGGGGCAAGTCTACCTTGTGGTGGGCCTAGTCAAAGAGCTCTCTGTTACATCACTGAGGTCCCTATTACAGTGCGTTTTCATAGGTGCAAATCTACCTTGGTTTGGGCCTAGTCGCACAGCTTTCTATTACACTGAATCTTCATAGGGACAAGTCTACCTTGGGGTGGGTCTAGTCACAGAGCTCTCTGTTACACTGTCTATTCATAGGGTCAAGTCTACCTTGGTGTGGGCCTAGTCAACGAGCTCTCTGTTACATCACTGAGCTACCTATTACACTGCCTTTTCATAGGTGCAAGTCTACCTTGGTTTGGACCTAGTCACAGAGCTCTCTGTTACACTGCCTCTTCATAGGGGCAAGTCTACCTAGGGGTGTACCTAGTGTCAGAGCTCTCCATTACACTGCCTCTTCATAGGAGCAAGTCTACCTTGGGGTGGGCCTAGACACAGATCAATGTGTTACACTGCCTCTTCAAAGAGCAAGTATAACTTGGGGTGGCCTAGTCACAGAGCTCTCTGTTACACTGCCTCTCCATAGCTTTAAGACTACCTTGGGTTGGGCCTAGTTACAGAGTTGTCTGTTACACTGCCGCTTCATAGTGGTAACTCTACCTTGGGGTGGGCCTAGTCACAGAGCTCTCTGTTACACCGTCTCTTCATAGGGGCAAGTTTACCTTGGGGTGGGCCTACTCACAGAGAAATTTGTTACACTGTCTCTTCATAGGGGCAAGTCTACCTTGTGGTGGGCATAGTCACAGAGCTCTCCATTACACTGCCTCTTCATAGGAGCAAGTCTACCTTGGGGTGGGCCTACTCACAGAGCAAAGTGTTACACTGCCTCTTCATAGGGGCAAGTCTACCTTGGGGTGGGCCTACTCACAGAGCAAAGTGTTACACTGCCTCTTCATAGGGGTAAGTCTACCTGGGGTGTGCGTAGTCACAGAGCTCTCTGTTACACTGTCTATTCATAGGGGCAAGTCCACCTTGGGGTGGGCCTAGT
>NW_020953701.1:0-3938 GCF_900497805.2 Vombatus ursinus
GCTTGGTTCCAAAATGATATCTTGAAAAATCTAATTGCCTAAAACAACGATAATGACAACACCATCAATAGCACCAACATCATCAATGACATCAACATCAATAACAATAACATTAACAATATCAATACCAGCAGCAACAGAAGGCAAAAAAAAAAAAAAGATAGAGTCTCTCCCAATACATTTTCGTAGGGTTTGTGGTGTGTGCCCCAGCATAGTACAGAAAATAATTATGTCTATACTGGTGTATTCAATTACCTCCATTGGGGTCATCTATTTCAGGTGCCCATCTAGCCTCTGCTTGACTTGAAAGTCAGGAAAATTTCTGATGACACAGTGAGAGTTTATGCTCTTTCTGATCACTTCAAATCACTTTCTGATCACTTAAACATTAAAAAGAAAATAAACTAAAAGAAGAAAAGGAAAATAATTCCCTTAAAAAAAACAAGAGAGATAACTGAGAAAATGAGCAAGTAAAGAAAAATTACTAATTAATGATCATGGCTTTCAGTTAGTTTAATAATTCTTAAATTATCTCTCCTTGATCTATTTTGCAGGTCAGGTATTTTTCCCACGAGGTGGTTCACTTTTTATTCCATTTTTTTCAGTCTTTTAGCCTTGTTTTATTGTTTTGTGATGTCTCATGGAGTCAATAGCTTCCACTCGAACAATTCTAATTTTTAATGAGCTATTTTCTTTAGTATTTTTTGTGCCTCTTTTACCAAGTTGTTAATCCCTCTTCATAATTTCTTTTATTGCTCTCATTTATTTCCCCAATTTTTCCTCTACCACTACTATTTAAGTTTTAAAATAGCCTTTTTTGCTCTTAAAAAACATTCTTTACTTCTAAGCTTTTTAGACTTGTGTCCAACCTGTATTCTTCTTTGAGGCTTTGCTTGTAGATGTTTTTAAATCATTGCCTTTTTCTGAGTTTCAGTCTTGAGCTTTCCTGTCACCATAGAAGTTTTTAATAGTCAGGTCCTTTTTTTGCTGTGAGCTCATTTTTTCCAGGCTATTCCTTGACTTTGGATTTTATGTTAGAGTTGGGCTCTGCTCATCTTTGGGGGTAAGGGTAAGGATGGCTAGCTTGAAATTCTGTAACTCCATCTAGGGGCCTGTATTTTCCTGGTGATTCCAAGGTGGTGTGATCTGGGGAGAGTTCTTCTCACTGTACTACTCTCCACTGTGATTCTTACCCAGATCAGGACTTTATTCCCTTGTGACTATGACTGTGACTGTAACTGCTCCTCTGCTTTGGAATTATGATCCAGAACTGGATAATAGGTGAAGAAGTTGCCAAATGGTGCCTGGGCCTGAGCCCAGTGATAGCACAGGGGCACAATCTCTTTCTGACCAGGTGTTTTGTTCTCTTTCTGTCCTGGGATGCTGCTATTGCCCCTGCTACCTCCAAGTCCCACTGCCAATGCCACTTCCCACCCCAGTGTCTAAAAAACTCTCTTTCTGTCTTCCTAAGCTGTCCTGGACTACAAAAATGACTATGACTTTTTGTTGGTTATCCTACTTAGAACTGGATTTGACATTCTTTTTTAAAAGTCATTTAGAGAATTAAGTTAAGAGAATTCAGCATAAATGCTCACTTCACTCCACCATCTTGGCTCAGCCCCCAGAATTCCTAATACGAAGAAAAAAATACAAATTCCTAATATAAAGGAAAAAAGATAAGAGGGTTTTGTGAGAGTTGGGGGGGTAGCAGGAAGAGGAGATCACAATATATTATTCATCAATCTAGATAATTTCCAGAGAAATTTCATGAACTTTACCCAAGCATGAGAAGGATTTAGAAAAAAGAAGAAAAAAAGAATGATGCTAGTAGAAATACAATAAAGCAAGCAGTGAACTTGACTGGGATAGGAAAGGAAAAGAGGGAGAGGAAGTGTTTGAATTGGAAGACACTGTTAGGGAGAAAAATGCCTCAAGTGATATTTTATTCAATTTTATCTTGGCTCTAACAAGGTCGTACTTTGACTATACATAGACATCTGATTTGGCAATGCCTCCCACATAAATAATGTGCAGTTTCTGTCTGCAGAAATATAGCCAATTTACTTTACGTGTAACATTATTTGATGGTATGCTTGTCGTGTTTTCACTTTCACATTTTTTTGGTAAAGAAACTCAGCATGTGTGTGTTTAACTTGCAAGACTTCAAGCATTCGTGTGATTTTGTTAGTAACCTCACATCCACTTTTGTGTTACCAAGTGTGCCCGTGACTACATGCAGTAAAAATGAGAGGCACGAGGCACGGAAGTTTATATCGACAAAAAGGAGGAGAGTATTTGTAAAAGCATTTGTAAATTTGCTCCGGAGAGTGCTAACATAATCTCTCAAGTGCTCGATGAGGGGATCGAAAAAATGGAAAAACAGCTAAATTTATGGGTATAGAAGATGGTGATCACCTCACCTTCTTGAGGCTCAGCAAGTGTCCAGCTGCCCCTGCTGTCTGAGCCACCCTCCCCAGGGTCCAGGCAGGCTATGAGCAGTGGACCTTCTTGGCCTGTCCCCACTGTGTCTGGCGCCTGGCCAGCCACCCCATGGGAGTTCCAAGGGGAAGACGACAGGACGCTTAGCCTGAGTCATGTGATTTTCACTGGGAACAGTTCAACCACAGGGCTGAAAGGGAGATTAGAGATGGCAGGTTGCCCCTTTCCCTTTTACCTAATGGTTCTTCTGACAACATGAGTGTCGCCTCTTCTCTCCCTGCATTTTATAGGTTATTTCATGGTTATTGTGTTAGGAAAAGTGCATATGATCAGAATTAATATTTTGTTATAAAGAACTATATGCAGAAAAGTGTTGTTTTTCAGCAATCTCTAGCAAAAGATTACAATTATCCTTTTCACACTCCAGGGGTCAGGGGTGTGTTACCCTCATAACCTGGAAAATCCATGTAAAATATGTTGGCCCACCCTGCATGTTACAGTAGAAGCCTTCTTTTTCTTTTATGGGGTGTTTACAGAAATATACTATATTTTATGCATTTCTGAGTTTCTAAACTTTCTCTGTATCATCTGCTGGCCTTCATGTGTCATCTGCAGCTTCCGCAAAACTCTCCCAATATTCTTAATTTCTTATGCCAACCCATGATATAGCGAAACCATGATGGGGAAAGTTGCAATGTGAAAGGGATAACTACAGTTTTTGGTGGTTGCAAGAATGTAACCCCCTATTCCCCATAAGTTTAATGTATCAGCATTCCTATTATTGATTTTTGTGTTGTTTTCTAGAAATGCATCCCCTAAAAACGTTGAGGATTGACTGTATATGCATGTGTGAAACTTTTATATATTCTATAAACCTTTGATCTTTTTCATTTCTTACTCCAGAATCTCATTTTCCTAAACACTTTTCATTTTCTTCCCACATGTATACCAATGGATTGAAGTCACTAACTATTTAACTTGGAGGGTCTTAATGAGTTATCCATAAATTTTCTGTCATCCTTTCTTATGTATCAGATGCTGTGAACAAGCTGAGATGTTTTTTGTAAGAGCCTTGCCACAGATGTTTATTATGGGCATTCCAATATGAGATGACCAAATACATGTCCAATGGAATGATATCACTGTAGCCTTTGGAGGCATGATAAAACCACATCAAACTCCTTTACTTTCCTCTGTAAGGAGAACCCGTGAGTTTACAGCAACTTCTTTTGTCTTCTGCTTGTATTTACAGAGACAATGTCAAGATTAATATGATTCAGTTCCACACTCTATATTCACTTGGTCTTTGGCCCAACACATTTGAATAACAACAGTTCAGTGAATATGTATACAGACAGTCTAAAAATTATTTGATTCATTAGCACCCTTTGCTCTATTTTCCACCATTTCCCATGGTTGGTGCAGAAATAGAAAGGGATCATATAGCCATTTTTGTTCTTCTTGGTTTCATTGGCCAAATAATTAATCACCAAATGGCT
>NW_020953702.1:0-2343 GCF_900497805.2 Vombatus ursinus
GGGGGGTAGCAGGAAGAGGAGATCACAATATATTATTCATCAATCTAGATAATTTCCAGAGAAATTTCACGAACTTTACCCAAGCATGAGAAGGATTTAGAAAAAAGAAGAAAAAAAGAATGATGCTAGTAGAAATACAATAAAGCAAGCAGTGAACTTGACTGGGATAGGAAAGGAAAAGAGAGAGAGGAAGTGTTTGAATTGGAAGACACTGTTAGGGAGAAAAATGCCTCAAGTGATATTTTATTCAATTTTATCTTGGCTCTAACAAGGTCGTACTTTGACTATACATAGACATCTGATTTGGCAATGCCTCCCACATAAATAATGTGCAGTTTCTGTCTGCAGAAATATAGCCAATTTACTTTACGTGTAACATTATTTGATGGTATGCTTGTCGTGTTTTCACTTTCACATTTTTTTCGTAAAGAAACTCAGCATGTGTGTGTTTAACTTGCAAGACTTCAAGCATTCGTGTGATTTTGTTAGTAACCTCACATCCACTTTTGTGTTACCAAGTGTGCACGTGACTACATGCAGTAAAAATGAGAGGCACGAGGCACGGAAGTTTATATCCACAAAAAGGAGGAGAGTATTTGTAAAAGCATTTGTGAATTTGCTCTGGAGAGTGCTAACATAATCTCTCAAGTGCTCGATGAGGGGATCGAAAAAATGGAAAAACAGCTAAATTTATGGGTATATAAGATGGTGATCACCTCACCTTCTTGAGGCTCAGCAAGTGTCCAGCTGCCCCTGCTGTCTGAGCCACCCTCCCCAGGGTCCAGGCAGGCTATGAGCAGTGGACCTTCTTGGCCTGTCCCCACTGTGTCTGGCGCCTGGCCAGCCACCCCATGGGAGTTCCAAGGGGAAGAGGACAGGACGCTTAGCCTGAGTCATGTGCTTTTCACTGGGAGCAGTTCAACCACAGGGCTGAAAGGGAGATTAGAGATGGCAGGTTGCCCCTTTCCCTTTTACCTAATGGTTCTTCTGACAACATGAGTGTCGCCTCTTCTCTCCCTTGCATTTTATAGGTTATTTCATGGTTATTGTGTTAGGAAAAGTGTATATGATCAGAATTAATATTTTGTTATAAAGAACTATATGCAGAAAAGTGTTGTTTTTCAGCAATCTCTAGCAAAAGATTACAATTATCCTTTTCACACTCCAGGGGTCAGGGGTGTGTTACCCTCATAACCTGGAAAATCCATGTAAAATATTTTGGCCCACCCTGCATGTTACAGTAGAAGCCTTCTTTTTCTTTTATGGGGTGTTTACAGAAATATACTATATTTTATGCATTTCTGAGTTTCTAAACTTTCTCTGTATCATCCGCTGGCCTTCATGTGTCATCTGCAGCTTCCGCAAAACTCTCCCAATATTCTTAATTTCTTATGCCAACCCATGATATAGCGAAACCATGATGGGGAAAGTTGCAATGTGAAAGGGATAACTACAGTTTTTGGTGGTTGCAAGAATGTAACCCCCTATTCCCCATAAGTTTAATGTATCAGCATTCCTATTGTTGATTTTTGTGTTGTTTTCTAGAAATGCATCCCCTAAAAACGTTGAGGATTGACTGTATATGCATGTGTGAAACTTTTATATATTCTATAAACCTTTGATCTTTTTCATTTCTTACTCCAGAATCTCATTTTCCTAAACACTTTTCATTTTCTTCCCACATGTATACCAATGGATTGAAGTCACTAACTATTTAACTTGGAGGGTCTTAATGAGTTATCCATAAATTTTCTGTCATCCTTTCTTATGTATCAGATGTTGTGAACAAGCTGAGATGTTTTTCATAAGAGCCTTGCCACAGATGTTTATTATGGGCATTCCAATATGAGATGACCAAATACATGTCCAATGGAATGATATCACTGTAGCCTTTGGAGGCATGATAAAACCACATCAAACTCCTTTACTTTCCTCTGTAAGGAGAACCCGTGAGTTTACAGCAACTTCTTTTTGTCTTCTGCTTGTATTTACAGAGACAATGTCAAGATTAATATGATTCAGTTCCACACTCTATATTCACTTGGTCGTTGGCCCAACACATTTGAATAACAACAGTTCAGTGAATATGTATACAGACAGTCTAAAAATTATTTGATTCATTAGCACCCTTTGCTCTATTTTCCACCATTTCCCATGGTTGGTGCAGAAATAGAAAGGGACCACATAGCCATTTTTGTTCTTCTTGGTTTCATTGGCCAAATAATTAATCACCAAATGGCTTGTGTGACTCTCCATGTTTACTTAGACTTATTTTTGGAAAGCAGTTGCAGTCTGTTTCTGGAACCATACTTGGAACCTTTGTTGCATAAGAGACTCAGCTGG
>NW_020953703.1:0-1101 GCF_900497805.2 Vombatus ursinus
CTTAAATTATCTCTCCTTGATCTATTTTGCAGGTCAGGTATTTTTCCTATGAGGTGGTTCACTTTTTATTCCATTTTTTCAGTCTTTTAGCCTTGTTTTATTGTTTTGTGATGTCTCATGGAGTCAATAGCTTCCACTCGAACAATTCTAATTTTTAATGAGCTATTTTCTTTAGTATTTTTTTGTGCCTCTTTTACCAAGTTGTTAATCCCTCTTCATAATTTCTTTTATTGCTCTCATTTCTTTTCCCAATTTTTCCTCTACCACTATTATTTAAGTTTTAAAATAGCCTTTTTTGCTCTTAAAAATCATTCTTTACTTCTAAGCTTTTTAGACTTGTGTCCAACCTGTATTTTTCTTTGAGGCTTTGCTTGTAGATGTTTTTAAATCATTGCCTTTTTCTGAGTTTGAGTCTTGAGCTTTCCTGTCACCATAGAAGTTTTTAATAGTCAGGTCCTTTTTTTGCTGTGAGCTCATTTTTTCCAGGTATTCCTTGACTTTGGATTTTATGTTAGAGTTGGGCTCTGCTCATCTTTGGGGGTAAGGGTAAGGATGGCTAGCTTGAAATTCTGTAACTCCATCTAGGGGCCTGTATTTTTCTGGTGATTCCAAGGTGGTGTGATCTGGGGAGAGTTCTTCTCACTGTACTACTCTCCACTGTGATTCTTACCCAGATCAGGACTTTATTCCCTTGTGACTGTGACTGTGACTGCTCCTCTGCTTTGGAATTATGATCCAGAACTGGATAATAGGTGAAGAAGTTGCCAAATGGTGCCTGGGCCTGAGCCCAGTGATAGCACAGGGGCACAATCTCTTTCTGACCAGGTGTTTTGTTCCCTTTCTGTCCTGGGATGCTGCTATTGCCCCTGCTACCTCCAAGTCCCACTGCCAATGCCACTTCCCACCCCAGTGTCTAAAAAACTCTCTTTCTGTCTTCCTAAGCTGTCCTGGACTACAAAAATGACTATGACTTTTTGTTGGTTATCCTACTTAGAACTGGATTTGACATTCTTTTTTACAAGTCATTTAGAGAATTAAGTTAAGAGAATTCAGCATAAATGCTCACTTCACTCCACCATCTTGGCTCAGCCCCCAGAATTC
>NW_020953704.1:0-1187 GCF_900497805.2 Vombatus ursinus
GAAATAGTACTAAATTTGGAGTTGGAGATGTTCAAATCCCAATTCTGTCACTATGAAATGGGGCATAAATAACCACCATTCTGGGCCTCACTTTCCTCATCTGTAAAATGTAAAGGTTGGACCATAATTTCCAAGATTCTTTATAGCTCTGAATCTGTGTTCCTATAAGCTTGGTTCCAAAATGATATCTTGAAAAATCTAATTGCCTAAAACAACGGTAATGACAACACCATCAATAGCACCAACATCATCAATGACATCAACATCAATAACAATAACATTAACAATATCAATACCAGCAGCAACAGAAGGCAAAAAAAAAAAAAAGATAGAGTCTCTCCCAATACATTTTCATAGGGTTTGTGGTGTGTGCCCCAGCATAGTACAGAAAATAATTATGTCTATACTGGTGTATTCAATTACCTCCATTGGGGTCATCTATTTCAGGTGCCCATCTAGCCTCTGCTTGACTTGAAAGTCAGGAAAATTTCTGATGACACAGTGAGAGTTTATGCTCTTTCTGATCACTTCAAATCACTTTCTGATCACTTAAACATTAAAAAGAAAATAAACTAAAAGAAGAAAAGGAAAATAATTCCCTTAAAAAAACAAGAGAGATAACTGAGAAAATGAGCAAGTAAAGAAAAATTACTAATTAATGATCATGGCTTTCAGTTAGTTTAATAATTCTTAAATTATCTCTCCTTGATCTATTTTGCAGGTCAGGTATTTTTCCTATGAGGTGGTTCACTTTTTATTCCATTTTTTCAGTCTTTTAGCCTTGTTTAATTGTTTTGTGATGTCTCATGGAGTCAATAGCTTCCACTCGAACAATTCTAATTTTTAATGAGCTATTTTCTTTAGTATTTTTTTGTGCCTCTTTTACCAAGTTGCTAATCCCTCTTCATAATTTCTTTTATTGCTCTCATTTCTTTTCCCAATTTTTCCTCTACCACTATTATTTAAGTTTTAAAATAGCCTTTTTTGCTCTTAAAAACATTCTTTACTTCTAAGCTTTTTAGACTTGTGTCCAACCTGTATTTTTCTTTGAGGCTTTGCTTGTAGATGTTTTTAAATCATTGCCTTTTTCTGAGTTTGAGTCTTGAGCTTTCCTGTCGCCATAGAAGTTTTTAATAGTCTGGTCCTTTTTTTGCTGTGAGCTCATTTTTTTCCAGGCTATTCCTTGA
>NW_020953705.1:0-25672 GCF_900497805.2 Vombatus ursinus
CTTGTGGATGAGCTGAACTTAAGTGAGGCAGAGTTGCACAAAGTTGTGAGCCTTACTCAATCTTCCAGAGTCATCCAAGTGCAGTAGCAAGACAAAAGTCAGGACAAATTGTCATTCACCCATTCCATTGGAGGAAGTCTAATATGCGTGGGGCACACACCCAGCCAAAAATCACTGACAAGTTTAATTTCTATTAATCACCCTCAATATTATTAAACCCATCTGCTGAGATAATTTACCAGGGTAGGTACATGGTAAAGCTTCTTGGAGCCATAAGGAGAATTTAATTCCATGTAGACAGCAAAGGTGGATGAGTAGCTCTGAAAAGGATTCAGCAAGTCCTTATACTAGTAGAGCTAGCCTCCCTTGAACACTCCATAAACCCTAGTAGTAGTAGTGGTAGTGGTAATATTAGTGTTTTAGTGTGTTGTTTAGTTTTAGAATAAGTACAAGAAAGTAAAATAAGTAAATATTAATTTGGAAAGGATTTTAGCTGATAGAATGTACAATGTTAGTGTTGAAATGGCCCTTATAGATTATGTATTTCAAGTTTATGTAGGTGTCTTTGAGTGTTGCTTTTTGAGGTGGTAGAGGAAGGCAGCAAATGTAATGGTTCCTTGTGACTTGCTTCATTGAATTGTTGTGTATTGACCATCAAATTCCTTGGGTCCATACCATTGCTTTCATTCTTATTTTGCCTTACATGTTTTCCATTTTTTTATTCATCCTTTACATTTGCAAAGAGCCATATTTCATTCCATTCCTCCTTCTTTAGAAATTTAGAAAAGACAGTTGGGCAAAGAAAATTTAGAGAGGGTTCAGATTACATGGGTTTCTCTCTGTCTCTGTCTCTCTCCTCTCTGTCTCTGTCTCTCTGTCTCTCCTTAGAACTCATCCTATTTAAAGATATCAGCATCCATTCTTGTGTAGACTATTGGTATAACTTCTGAATTGTTTTTTAGTTCTCCAATTTATAATATTTCCAAACAAGCTTTCGTGCTATTGCTCAATTACTCTTACATTTAAAATAAAATAGCTTCATTGATTTTTATCTGACATATATTTATAACATACTCTCCCTCCTTCTAGCCAAACTCTTATAAATAAGAATTACAAAACAGAAATAATACAATTTTATAAAAGTAGCTAAAATATTTAAAAGTCTGATTATATATATATATGTGTGTGTGTATATATATATATATATATATATATATATAATTTAATACCCATAAACCCCCCACTGATTCAAAGAAAAAGTAGGATATGCCTTCTCATGTCTTCTTGAAGTCTAAGCCTCTTCCTTTTACTACTATTTATATTGCTAAATTCATTTCAATTGTTTTATTCTTCTTTCCATCTATTATTGTGGTTTAGTTCTTTCAGTTTGTCTGACTCTTTATGAATCCATTTGGGGTTTTCATCACAAAGATGCTGGAGTGGTCTGCGATTTCCTTCTCCAGCTCATTTTGTAGATGAGGAAACTGAAGAAAACAGGGTTAAGCACCTTGCCTAGGCTCACACAGCTAGTGTGTCTGAAGCCAAATTTGAACTCAGGTCTTCCTGACTCTAGGCCCAGTGCTCTATCCACTATGTCACCTAGCTGCCATTTCCATTTACACTATCACAATTATTCTCTGTATTATAATCTTTCTAGTGCACTATTCTGTTAATTATATCCTTATGTACTGCAAAAGCATCATTGGTATCCCCTTGCCTATTAAGTAAAGTAAAATATCTCAATTCATAATTCAACATTAACTTCAAAATTTACTTCAGTCCCATACCCACATGCCCTTCTTAGGTTCTCCTTTCATATATCAAACTAAGACATGGTTTCCCTATATCTCTATATGTTTTATTTCTCCATTTCTTCAAAACTCATTTACTCTGTGAAACTGTCCTTGAATCCTCTCCCCTTTACTGTAAGCTCCCCAAGTTTAAATCATTATACCCTTTCCCTAAATGTCTACCATTTAAGTTTTCCTGCACTTCTCCTCGACACTTTCAATATTATCACTTATCTAGGAGTGTGCTGAGTCACTTGGTACTGGCTTAAAGAGCAGATTTGTTAAATACAGAGTGTGAAAATTAAATCTTGAAAATTAGACAACGTTTATTTGTGTTTATTTTCTTGATTATCTAGACTTAAGAAATGAAGTTAGCAAGAAAAAAAGATTATTATTCAAATTTAAAATATGTCATATACATGTATATATATATATATATATATATGTATGTATGTATGTATGTATTTTTTCCTTTGGAGAGCCAGCAATAAAGCATGTACCAGTATACTCCTACAATATACAATGAATTGTGCATTCATATTTGCTTTTCTATAACCCCTTCCACCTTATAAACTTATTCTATGTGTTTTGTTTTGTTTTGTTTTTTCTTTCTTTTTTTTTTTTAGTGGAAAGTCATCGAGAACAACTCTGTGTCATATCTAAATCTTTTATAAGGCCACAAACAGAGCATGTCAAATATATAGTTTTTTTTTCTCCTACACATCCATCCATAATTTTTTTAAAATTTTTTTTTAGGCAATTGGGATTAAGTGACTTGCCCAGGGTCACACAGTTAGTAAGTGTCAAGTGTTTGGTCTTAGGTTGGATTTGAACTCAGATCCTCCTGACTTTAGGGCCACTGTTCTATCCATTGCGCCACCTAGCTGCCCCTAAATCCACCCATAATTGAAATGAATGATGATCTTCAGAGGCTGAGCAACTTGTCCAAGTTCACTTAGGTTATAAATTGTCACAACTAGACATGTGTGTGTATGTGAGTGTGTGTTTTTAATGTAAAAATCCACCCCCTTCCTTCAAACTGCTGTAGTGTCTAAAATATTGCAATTCATGAATCATTCATTGGGCTTTCTTTTTCATAGACTTGGTTTTTATTTTAAAATTTTAAATACTTATTAGCAAAGCATGAAATTAAACTGTCCACACTTATGTGTTACTGATTTACGGGGACACCTTCTTCTCCAGACAGGGGGAAAAATGGTGCATTCCAAGAGATCTTAAATATCTATGGATATGAGAGATCAGGGAGATTAATTAGAAGACATCAAAACAGTGTGCTTGGTTCCTGAGATTGTGCAATACCAAAAGGAAAGTATATGGGGAAAGTGTCAAATACAATCTTCAGTTGTAATTGGGGCCTACTCCTGAAATTTTGCCAAAATGTATTGCCCAATGGCCTTTGCAGAATAAAAAATTTCTGTTCATATTAGATTATTCCTTGCCACTTGTGATTCTAGCCTGAAGGAAACTGTTTTGTTTAGAGTAAATGTCTGGGGACCTTAAGGCAAGCAAGATATTGATCTCATGAGTCTCACTTAACTTTGTCAGATGACACATAGAATTGGAATATGGGTCTTGTTATTCTTATTAAATAAAAACAGGAAAGGTAAATACAAAATGGAACAGCATTGGACAATAAGAAATATACTTATATGAAGAAACCAAGGAATTATATCAGAATGTGATGGAGAATATCTGAGTGCATATCAGTGGTGGCAAATGAATTAATATTGTAATCAGATTTAAATATGAATCCGATTGATAGAGGTGAGAGAAGAGGAGTTTGAGGAAAACATTATAAGTTATTCACAGAAATATAATAATATATTAACACATAAATCTAGTTATCCAAAAATCATTTGAACCCTTTTGTGCCAAAGAAAGGAGTAGCTAACAAATTCTTCATGTGTCTTAGTGATTATCTCTCCTTCAAAAATTAGAGAAACCCAAAATTGGAAATTATATTCTGGATCTGATTTTTATCATTATGAAGGAACATAGGGTGGAAAAAAATGAGGAATTTTGACATAGTGACAGTTTATGATTAAAAAAAAAAACTAGAGAGTCCAACAGGAATATATGATTCAGACAAAGGAAATTGCAAAGGGCTCAGATGGAAGCAATGAAAAGTAGTTAGTATCCTAAGCAATAAAAATCTGCTGACAAGCTGATGCAGGAAGACTATGATTCTTGAAAGGAAAGAAGCAATGAGAAGTAGCCATTATGAGTAATAAAAAGAACCATACAGAGATCATTAAAATTCTTAAGGTAGAAGAAAAAAGTAAGTAAGATTGAAGCAAAGGTATAGTAGAATCTTCTGAGAAGTATCAGAAATGCTGGAGCTCAGGATAAGTTAAAGCTTAGATGAAAAGCTAAAGACAATTTCCCCCCAAAAAAAACTATTTGGGGAAGAAATAGGACCCTTAAAGAAAGCAGAGTACCACTAATTGGAATAGATTGGAATTGTGAGAGAGGTGTTTATCTTTCATTTTTCTTCTAGTTTTCCAACAAAACATGAGTTTTGAACATTTTATGAGAGACCAAATATATTGCAAATGGTACTGATAGTGACATAAGATAGTGACAAATATAAGAAGAAAGGTTCCAGTTGACCTTGGTGACTTATAAGTCACATAGTCTAGAAGAACTATATTTGTAGAATCTGAAAGAACCAGTGAATGTGACTGAAAATTTGTTCTCCATAAACTTCAAAATTTCTGTGATAATAGGGGAAAAACTAAAGGATTGGAGAAAGGTTAACAGCAAAATTTTCAACAAAAGGTAAAGATTGATGATAAAATCTAGGTCATTCACCTTATTTTCGATTCCCAATTATAATATAGACCATATTAAAGGCAAATTAACAAACATCAAGAAAATAAAATCATACATGATCATATAAATTCAGCATTATTTCATAGAAAAAAGGCATGTTAAATTTACTTTATTGATCTTTTTTTAAAGAGGATACCTAAATTAAAGAGAAACAGTATGGTGTGGTGGATCAAAGAATTCGGTTTACGTTTTACCCCTAGAATGTACAAATTGTACGAACATGGACAAGTCACTTGATCTAACATTGTCCCAATGATACTTTGCAATTCTATAAGTTCCAGAAGAGTAAGTCATCTACATTGACAAAAAGAGTTTCCATACCAAGAAACTGATGGGGTAAATAATGGGCCTAAATTAGTAAATTAAAAGAACACTTAATGTTTAGACAGGGATTTACCAGAACATTTGACAAAATATTTTATTTTCTTAATGTAGGAAAAGGTAGAGAGATATGACTCACATGATAATATAATATGGTGAATTCAGAATAGCTTGAATGTGAGACCCAAAGAGAGGTCACTAGTGATTTCTTGTCAATTTAAAAGGAAATCTCCAGTGGAATGCCACAGTACTATATGCTTCTTGTTATGATGTTAAAAAATGTCTATCAATGACTTGAACACAAGGCTTAGATAGTCTGATTATCAGTTTTACAGATCACATAAAGGAAATGGAATAGGCATTTAATAAGGGCTGACTATGAGCTAGGTACTATACTAAATTCTTGGCAAATACTTCATTTTATCCACAAAACAATTAGAAAATAATAGCATATGGAGATCAGACAGGATTTGTTTTTAGCTAAAGCATTAGGCTACAGCTTTTTAGGATGGAATTTAATAAGAGTAGATATAAATACTTACTAGTGGATTTCACAAATAAATTTCACAAATATAAGAAAAACTGTATATGAGTAGTTATCAGATTATGTAAAAAAGAAAGCTCAGGAGATTTTTAGTGAACCCAAAGCTTAATGGGAATTATATATGTATATTTTTGTATCTGTGTGTATTTGTATATAGATAGACAGATAGATAAATAGATACATATATATATGCGTATATGTGTATGTATGTACATATATATGCATATATGTACACATATATTTAGAAATTGGAATTTATCCATATACATATACATATATAGAGAGAGAATAAATATGGTGATTTTGGTATCAATCTTGATGAATAAAGTCTCTATATCCTTCTATAAAGAAATATTCATGTTCAGTCATGTCTGACTTAATGACCCCACCAAATGACAGATCAAAACAAGCTAAAAAAAATAAAGCAGTGCTTGACTTACGTGAGTTTGTCTTCTATTAGGGGAGACAACATTCAAATATATTATTACAGAAAATAATACAACATAAATGTATTCTACTCATGGGCATATAAAAAGTTTGAGAGGAAAGAGATGGAATTCCTCCTGTGAAGGACAGTAAGAAGGCAAGTTTAACTGGACAATAGAGCGCATGAAGAGGAACATTTTATATAAAGGTCAAAATTTATTTTAGAGTCTGATTAGGAACATAATTAAACAGAAAGGAAGAAATTTGAGTTAGTGTTCAAATATGATGGAATCTTTGGAGGTTAGAGGGACACAAGTTCAGATACATGCTTTAGGAAATTACATGGCAGCTATGGGAGAGATATTAGATCCAGAAAAGAATGTAAGAAGTAATTAGTAGAAATACAAAGAGAAAATGTGGGATTATTAAGGATTTGGGTTCATCTCAATAAAGCTGTCCAAAGCAAATGGGATGCTTTCAGAGAAAAAGTGAGTTTCCTCCCACCTTGAAAGTCTTCAAACAGAGGTTTGTTTATAAATTGTCATCTTTGACTGCTGGTTTCCTTCAAATCCCTGCCATAAACCCACATTTTGCAGGAAGTCTTCATCAATCCCAATCACTTCTAGTATCTTCTTTTTGGTGATTTTATTTGTCCAACTTATCCTGGGTATAGCTTATTTATACAAAATTGTTTACATTTTGTCTCTCCCTTTAGATTGCATTTTGTTTTTTTCTGTGTCCTTAGCATGTAGGACAGTACATGACATATAGCAAATAATAATGTTAATTGGACTGACTACTGAATGACTACTGTCATAGTGACATATACATACATATATATATAGATAGATAGATAGATAGATAGATACATATAGATATACATTAATTTGGGGTTGGGATATATGGTCATTGAGATCTCTTCCAAATATACTAAGATGCTGGTATCCTGTGATTTTCTACAGTAGGAACCATGATGAATGATGCCCAAAATGAGAGTGATGTCATCTTCATCCTTTTAGGATTCTCTGATTACCCAGAGCTCCAGATCCTTTTATTCCTGCTATTCCTGGTGATATATCTGATTACTGTAGCAGGAAACTTGGGCATGATTGTGATCATCAGGATTAACCCCAAACTCCACACACCTATGTACTTATTCCTTAGTCACTTGTCTTTTTTAGATTTCTGTTACCCTACTATAATTACACCCAAATTGTTACAAATCTTGGTTGTGGAAGACAGAAGCATCTCTTTTGCTTCCCGCATCACACAACATTCTTTTGCTGCAATCCGTGTGGTCACAGAGGCATTCTTATTAGCAGTGATGGCCTATGACCACTTTGTGGCAATTTGCAATCCCTTGCTCTATATAGTTGTCATGTCCCAGAAATGCTGTGCCCTGCTGCTGACAGCAGCATATACATGGGGCATAATTTCTTCTATCATATTCATCTACTCACTCCTTATATTATCATATTCTGGGACCAACATCATTAATAATTTTGAGTGTGAGTATTCTGCTATCTTTTCTGCCTCTATCTCTGATACACATGCTACAGAGATGATCTTTTTTATCCTTGCTAATTTTAACACATTTTTCACCCTCACAATTGTACTCACATCCTATCTTTTTATTTTTATCACTGTCCTGAAGATACATTCAGTTAGTGGGAGATATAAAGCCTTCTCTACTTGTGCCTCCCACCTGACAGCTGTTACCTTATTCTTTGGAATCATCTTCTTCCTTTACTGAGTGCCCAGTCCCAAAACCTCATGGCTTCTAGTAAGAGTAAACACTATTTTTTATACAGTGGTGATCTCCCTGCTGAACCCCTTAATATACAGTTTGAGGAGCAAAGATGTGAAAGAAACTATCAAGAAATTAATAGAAGTGCCAGCTAGGTGGCCCAGTGGATAGAGTGAATGTTGGGCTTGGAGTCAGGAAGCTCTTAGTCCAAATATGGCCTCACACACTTATTATCTGTGTGACCCTGGAAAAATCCCTTAACCCCGTTTTCCTACTTTCTTCATTTCTAAAGTGAACTGGAAAAGAAAATGACAATCTGCTGCAGTATCTTTGTGAAGAAAATCCTAAATGCAGTCAGAAAAAGTCAGACACAGTTCATTGACAAAACAATAACAACAATATATTTTCTCACTAAAATTATTGGCACTGATGATTGATTCATCTCCTGGTTGTCCCATTCGGGGAGAATTCGTGGGGATATTTATTTAATATATCCATTACTTTGTAGTAATGTACTACTTTTCTAGTTTCTAACATTTGGCTACTACAGGTATCCATAAGAGATCCATGACCCATATATAAATGAAGAAGCATTATTGTTTAATGTGAAAACAATTACTTCAGAAAAAGAAAGACAAAACAAAAACAATTAAATCATCCCCCAACAAAACCAAAACTCTTCTACATAACTTAAATGGGTGAAAATCAGCTTCATGCCAAAAGTGATCTACTATCATTTGGTGGTAAAATAAATTTACTCTTTCACAATATTGGACATCTGTTTTCTTACTGCAAGCTTCTATTCTCAATAATGTATGGCAAAGAAAGGATAAAAAATGAGGTGAAAGCTGGGTATGAGGAGTTTGTTTAGTGATGAGAAACACACATGTGAGCATCAACCATTGATGTTGAAATAGTGTTGAAATAGACACAGTGTTGACTAAATACTATAGCAGTGATTCAGAATGACTCGTTTCATTGTAGTCTAACAACAATTGATAGTGGACTGAGAGTGTGGAAACAAAGAAGTGCCTTGCATATTCTTCTTTTGATATGAATTATGAAACCTTAGAAATAGAACTCCTATATTTAAAGAAAAAAAATCACACTTTCCTTTGTCCATTTCCTGGAGTTCTCAAACCTTTGGCTCAGGACCCCTTCATAGTCTTAAAAATCAAGGACCCAAAAGAAGTTTTGTTTCTCTGTAATATATCTATAATTATATACTATATTCAAAATTAAAATACCTTAGTATTACTATGATTTTTTTTTGCCTTAAATACCCCATGAAGCTACCCCATTACTTTTCTGTAGTTTTGGCTACCTGAAGTAAAATCCCATCTTTTACAGGAAGCCTTTCTTCTGCTAGAGAGATAGGTAGATAGAGATATATGTCTGTGTGTGTGTGTATATATACACACTTATGTGTGTATATATACATATATGTGTATATATGTATAGATGTGTACCTACATATGCATACACATGTGTATGTGCATATATGTGTACATGTATATGTATATATGTATGTATGTGCATGTGTGTATATATCTATATCTATATGGCATTCCATATTAGATTTTAAGCCCCTTGAAGGCAAGGAATATCTTTTGCCTCTTTTTACATATCCAGCATTTAGTACAATTCTTGCTAAATAGCAGGTGCTTACACACGTTTGTTATGTGAGAGTCAGTGGAAGGGTCTCAGAAACCTTGAGAACTCTTTGAACTACACTTGGAGAGCTATTGCTTTAAAATTATCTCATTTTGATCCTTCTTTCAAAAATAAAATAATTAACAATCTTTATTTTATTCTAGACAATGATAAAATTCTACAATTGGTCTCAAATATCTATGAAATAGCCAACTTCCAAGACTAAGGAAGACATAAAATAGAGATTGTTCTTTGGAGCTATAACTCAAGTCAATGCCAATGTATTCAGTACCCACTATCTACTTAGCTCTTTGTTAATCTATTGGTATAAAAGAAAAGGCAAAAACACTCTTTGGCCACAAGAAACTAGCAATCTAATTGGGGAAACCATGAAACATCTATATACAGAAAGGATATATATAGCATATTATTATAAAAATATCCAGAGATTATATAGTGACTGCTACCAATCAAAATGATCAACATGTTGACAGGTAAGAGGTGAAATCCAGTTCATTATGAACTTCAGCTTAGGCAGAGAGTTCTTAATTAACTCTGAGTAATGAACAAAGATTATTTTAAAGCTTGTATACTCCAATTACATCAAGAAAAAAAAAGAAAAAAAAGAAGGTATTATTTTGGATTGTAGCTGCCAAAAGGAGGTAGGAATTTAAGACCACTGGAAGGAGAAAATAAATATTCATATTTCAAAATATATGCCTTTAAGATTTTCACTTAAAAAAATGTGAAGAAAAAAATCTCATCAGATCTAGTTAATCCATAACCAATTACAATGAAAAATTCTGGGATTTACAAACACCAGGCAGATATCATATTTTTTTTACCCCATCTGATTTTTTTTAATATCAATCAAAATAATTAGAAGTCTTAGCTATTTTAGCAATATTATGAAAATCCTCAGCCAGATACATGATTTTAAGTTACCATGCTGGAACCAAATGATAATGGAAGAAAGGAAAATTTAAAAAAAAAACAAAACTTTTTCTGACAACGCATATG
This sequence comes from Vombatus ursinus, assembly GCF_900497805.2. NCBI lineage: Eukaryota > Metazoa > Chordata > Mammalia > Diprotodontia > Vombatidae > Vombatus > Vombatus ursinus. Next base: position 10,355 of record NW_020953705.1, read on the forward strand.
AGATTATATTAAAGGCACAATGCTAACATTAGGTGGAGGACAAGGGGAAACTTATTGGAAATGGTGAGACTTTAGCAGAGACCTAAAGGAAACCATGGAAAGTAGGAAGCAGAAACAAGTATAAGAGAGAGAATGCTAAGCATGTGGGATAGTCAGTGAAAATTCACAGAGAAGGGATATGAAAACTCTTCAAGGGAAGTAAAGACATTGGAATCACTGGATCATAGAATTTGTGGTAAAGAATGAGATTAGAAAAATGTAAATGTAAGGGGGACAAGGTCATAAACAGCTTTAAAATATAATCAAAGACTTTTTTTTATATTTGAAACTGGAAGCAATGTTGAATTAATAGAGTTTATTGAGTAAGGGAATGGTCAGACCTACACTTTAGGAAGACCACTCTGACAGCTCAGAGTAGGATGGATTGGAGTGCTTAGAGACTTGAGGCAGGGAAACCATCTAGAGAGATATTGTAATAGTCCAGGTGTAAGATGATGAGGACGGAACTAGAAGGGTATCATTGTCAGAGCAGAGAAAAACATGTATCAAAGTGAAGAGGTGGGGGGTTGGGGTGCTCCTAGTTGCACAGAGGCACCCCAAGATCGTGGGAGCTTTTGGAGTGCTTGGAAAAAGCCCCAGATAGAGGCGTGGATCTGGTGAAAGAATTCAACCCAGATCTTCTTCCAGCCAGAGAAAAAGTTTATTAAAGATAAAGCAGATAGGCCAGACTCCCAAGGAACCCAAACATCAGTGATCTAAATGGGGGCAAAGGTGGTCAGGTGACACTCATAAGGATGAGCGTGGGGGGGGGGGGTGAGGCAATCTCAGCCTCTAGGCTTGAGAACAGCTCAGCTTCTAAATGGGGACTGGGGGCTAAGGAGGCCAGGTGAATCTTAAGCCAAGTGATGCCGGAAAGACAGGAGGGTGAGAGAGTCTCAGCCTTTAGGGGCATGAGAAATTCCCAGCATCATAATGGGGGAAAGGTGAGTCTTAAATATAGAAAGACTGTGGGAGGGATTTAGGAGTGGCCAAGCAGTTTGGAGTGATGGGAGGCAGGGCCTAGGGAGATCTGGATGGGAGTGGTTAGTAAACTGGGGTGAACAGAACTCCTGGGTCCTGAACCTCATGGCGCCTAGCTAGGATTAAGGGTGAACAGAGGAAGGGGGGTTGGTTGGGTCCATTTGGAAGGTAATAAAACAATGAGAATAGATAATGAAAGGAGCTGAAGGGGGGGGTTGCTTTCAACTGGAGCTAAAGAGAGCTTTCAAAGGGAAATAAGGCAGTTTCTGAAACTTTAAGGTTTTCCTGGGACCAGTAGACAAACTGAAGTCAGGTTCTTTTGGGGGCCAGGAAGGAAAGGTGCATAACAAAAGGTCAACAAATGGGAGACAAATTCCTTTTGTCAAAAGGGGCAAAGGTAAACCCCTTCAAAACAGGTGGTGTGAAGGCAAAATCGATGAGGTATTGCAACAGATTGAATATGGCTATTGAGAGCAAGTAAGAAGTCAAAGATGATGTATATTTGTTCGCCTGGGTAACTAGAAGAATAAATAATGTCCTTGACAGTTAGGAAACTTAGGAAAGGAGGGAAATTGAGTTTTCAAGAAAAAATAATATGTTTAGTTTTGGACATGTAGAATGAAAATATCTATAGTGTCTCCAGATATCCAATAAGAAGTTTGAGATGTGAGACTGATAGTGTAAAGTGAGATTAGGGCTGGATAAATAAATATGAGAAACATTAGTATAAATATGGTAATTGGATCCATAGGAATTTATGAGATCACCAAAGAAATAGTAAGAACAGAGGAGTGTAAAGATACTTTTATCTCTGAGAGGTGCAAGATGTTTTATCAAAGGAATATTTCCATGATTTCATTCTTATTAGTGGCCTCTGCATTCCTTTGATTTTTTTTTCCTAACTTGCTTGTGAATATTTTAGGTTTCTTCTTTAGAAAGATAAGAATTTTGACTGCCTTGTGTGCAGTAATTCCTACTGTTAATGGTCATTAAGAAGCCACTAAGAAATATCTGATTATTTTCAAATTACTCTGTTTACTAGCAAATATGAGTGTGTTATAGAGAGAAAACAAAACAAAACAAAAACGTTGTAGTAACATTTTGAACAAAAGGGTCAAAGAATCTTTTATAAAACATAAGAAGATTTATTGAAATATATGGGGAGAAGGTTCTGCAGGAAGATTTTAGTAAGAGAAAAAGGACATCAGAGGCCAACAAGAGACATTAAGGGGGAACACTTCAATTGAATAATATATATATATATATATATATATATATATATATATATATATATATATATCCCTTAGCTTAGAAAGAATCAAAGGTATGCATACATCAAATGCATGTGAAGAAGTCAGAAATTCAAAGAATCCTCTGGGAGAAGACTTTTTCACACCTCTGTCTAGCCAGGCTTTTCAATTACATTCCCTAAAGCATATGGAACCTGAAAATGACTGAACTGAAACTGATCAGCCTAAGGCAACATGAATGGTTTACCTAGGGAAGGAGCTTTTTTCCAAGGCAAACTTTCTATCCTCTGCTGACAGGAGTAGATGATCATAATCAAAGTTCAGACTCTGAGAAAATCAAAGAAAAATGATTCTGATGATCCTAACTAAGGCTTGTGATTCTAGCTGAAAGAACTTTGTAGGACTCCATATAAAAAGAGCCTGGTAACATCTTAGTTGAAGAGAATGCCTGACCCTCTCAGCCTCAAGCCAGCAGATGAAAATATGAGTGACTCTGGCCATCTGTGTCTAATACATGTGCATGTGTAACTATTATTAAATTTTAAATTCATTCTCATTCTTCCAGCCCTCCTGTGTTCTCAGTGTATTTGGGGAAATTATGTGGAGAATATTTTGTAAGTATTTTTTTCTACTATGTCTTTGAACAAACGCCTCTGTTAAGGGTAAACTCACTAGTGGGGACTCATGAGGCATTGTTTAGAAGGATAATCTCCTATACAATCACCTGTAGAACTTTGTTTGTAGGGAAAAAAAAAAAAACCAAGAACAAAAACACCAACCAACTGGAGTGAGTTGAGTGAGTGAACCTGACAAGTGTTGTAGTTATGTGTTGGGGCTAATCTGAGCCCAACTCATTATCTCTGAAGAGATTCTTAACCTGGGACTTTCATTTTTTTCTTTATAATTTTGTCTTCAAGTTCCTTGAGAAATTAGCAATAATTTTTCCTCTTCTGTTTTAGGCTATAACTGCATATTTATTTTATTTTGCTGTGTATGTTTCCCTTATAATCTTTTAATTTTGAAATATTTTCCCTGGATTTTTACTTAGTCATTCATTGAATGTCTATGTACTGATGTTGGCTATATTATTACTCAATTGTTTTTATTGAAGCTAATATGAGAAACACAAACTTTTTATCACTAAAATGCTACTACCTAGTTTAAAAATTCATATTTTCTTATGTTTAAATATACTTAGATTTATTGTATTATTAGGAGAGCCTTATACATTGTAAGTTCAGAAGATAAGGTTCTCTTGTATATCTGCAAACCCCAAGAGATTAATCCTTAATGCTTAATATCTTTATATAGGACCGTTACCTCTTATTCAGAGTTGTTTTTTTTTTATTTTTCACTATTTTATCTGATTGAACTTCCTTGAACTGTTATCGTCTTAGTTTGGACTTCTAGCAGGAGTTCCTTTGCAATGTCAGGGACTCAATGGGAGAAATGCGGTATGCATTTTAAATAGGTATGCAGAATAAATTTACCTGGAATTCTAAGGTATTACCTGTGTTTCAGGGACACGGGGGTGGGGGGTGGGGAGAGAATCATTGCACCAGAAAGTGCAGAAAGGAACATTAAGAAAATTTTATCCACATTCTGGTTCAGTAATCTTGTATATTAAGGAGGTCATGATAGAGTTTTCAGGCAGGACCATGAATTTCTTACCTGATTAAGAGCAATTAATATGCTCTCATTATGTCTTATGCCCTGGAGCTGTGGTAAGGGCTCAGTTTTACAGAGATAGAAAGTTTAATTTTCATTTTCTTTGATTTTGCTTAATAATTAGTGGTTCTCTGAATATGGAATCACATAGGAGGGGGTATGAATAATGGAAAAGGGAAAGGTTGATGAACAAGAGCATCCCAGGACCCAACTCAACCCAGCACCAATTCAAATTGGTGTCCTTCTGCATCTTCTTGTTGTTGATCCTTCATTTTTAAAGAGGACCAAAGATGTCACGAGGGTGATATTTTGACTTGTGCATGAATTGCATTTAACTGAGGCATAGTTGCTTAAAATCATTAATTTCACTCTCTCTTACAAAGTCATTGAAGTGCAGTGGCAAGTCAAAAATGAAGATGATTGGAGATTGCCCAGGATTCATTGTATGACTTTGTCTTCAGTGTTTGTCCATTTATCCAGTGTCTAGCACATAGTGAGCACGTAATCAATGTTTATTGCCTGACTGACTTCTAACTCTCACAGTCAAATGTCTGAAGTCCCCTCCAGGTCAAACATTATAAATGAAAAAGTACTTTTTAGAGCTGATATTGTTTGTTTTCAGTTCTGTTTTAACTTTAACATCCAATACCTTCAGCTTTTTGCGTTGATTGCTCTTTGTCACTTGTCCCCCGCCTGTGATGTTTGTACCCTTACCTGCAAACTGTCATGTACTTGCTATCTTGACTTGTGGATGAGCTCGATTTAAGTGAGGCAGAGTTGCACAAAGTTGTCAGCCTTATTCAGTCTTCCAGAGTCATCCAAGTGCAGTGGCAAGACAAAAGTCAGGACAAATTGTTATCCACCCATTCCATTGGAGGAAGTCTTAATATGCTTGGGGTACACACCCAGGGAAGTTCACTGACAGGTTTAATTTCTGTTAATCACCCTCAATATTGTTTAACCCATCTGCTGAGATAATTTTAACAGGGTATGCACATGGAAAAGCCTCTTGGAGCCATAAGGGAGAATTTAGTTCCAGGTAGACACCAAAGGTGGATGAGTAGCTTTGAAAAGGATTCAGAAAGTCCTTACACTAGTGGAGGTAGTCTCCCTTGAACACTCCATAAACCCTAGTAATAGTATTAGTAGTAGTAGTAGTAGTAGTAATATTAGTGTTTTAGTGTGTTGTTTGGTTCTAGAACAAGTACAAGAAAAGAAAATAAGAAAATGGTTCCATGCTGATAATGAGATGTGTGAGATACAACAGCATAGATGATATAGGTTTTATTTTCTCTTATAATCAAATGTGTCTTAACAAGGGTGATGAAAATAAATGTATAAGAAATAAAGACTGGAGGGTGTTGTTTTTTTTTTTTAATTTGTTCATTTTAACTTTCAAAAAACAAAGTATGCATGACAGTGTGGGAAGGCTAGAGTCCTTTCTGAAGAGAGGGACCAGGAAGGTGAGGAAGATTTTCTGGGGAATTTGATCATTTGGGTTCAACCTAAGTGACTTGGGAGGAGAGAAACCCCTTCCTAACATAATGTTATCCAAAAATGGATTAATCTTCATTTTGAGGTTATATATTCACTTTTTTTTATTAATTTATTTTGATTTATCAATAATCACTGCCACATGCTTTTGAGTTTAAAATTTTTCTCCTCCTTCCTCCCCACCTCCCTTCCCAAGATGGCACACAATCTGATATAGGCCATACATTTACATTCATATTAAACATATTTTCACATTAGTGATGTTGTAAGTTAAAATTAAAAACAATAGGAGGAACCATTAGAAAGAGGAAATAAAACTCAACAGAAGAGAAAAAAAATATCAATTCAACTTCCATAGTTCTTTCGTTGGGTGTGGATAGCATTTTCCATCACAAGGCCTTTGGAGATGTCTTAGATCCTTATATTGCCAGGAAGGATTAAGTTTATCAATAATAGTCATCACACAATAAGACTGTTATTGTGTGCAACATTTTCTTGGTTCTGCTCACTTCACTCAGAATGAGACCATACAAGTCTTCCCAGGATTTTCTGAAGTGAGCCTGTTCATCATTTTTTATAACACAATAGTATTCCATCACGTTCATATACCACAACTTGCTCAGCCATTCCCCAATTGATGGGCATCCTCTCAATTTCCAATTCTTTGCCACGACAAAAAGAGCTGCTATGAATATTTTTGTACATGTAGGTCCTTTTCCCATTTGTGTGATCTCATTGGGATATAGCCCTAGAAGTGCTATTGCTGGGTCAAAGGGTATGCGCATCTTTATAGCCCTTTGGGCATAGTTCCAAATTACTCTCCAAAATAGTTAGATCATTTCACAACTCCAGCAACAATGCATTAGTGTTCCACTTTTCCCACATCTTCTCCAAAATTTATCATTTTCCTGTTTTGTCATGTGGCCATTCTGATAGGTATGATGTGGTACCTCAGAGTTGTTTTGATTTGCATTTCTCTAATCAATAGTGATTTACAGCATTTTTTCATATGAATATAGATGGCTTTAATTTCTTCATGTGAGAACTGTCTGTTCATATCCTTTGATCATTTATCAATTGGGGAATGGCTTGTATTCTTATAAATTTGACTTAATTCTCTATATATTTTAGAAATGAGGCCCTTATCAGAGAGACTGGTTGTAAAAATTCTTTCCCAATTTTCTACCTTCCTTCTCATCTCAGTTGCATTGCATTTGTTTATGCAAAAACTTTTCAATTTAATGTAATCAAAATTATCTATTTTGCTATTCATAATGTTCTTTATCTACTGTTTGGTCATGAATTCTTCTGTTCTCCATAGATCTGACAGGTAAACTATTCCTTGCTTTCTCAGTTTGCTTATAGTATCAGCCTTTATACCTAAATCATGAACTCATTTTGACTTTATTTTGGTATATGGTGTGAGATTTTGGTCTATGCCTAGTTTCTGCCATATTCTTTTCCAGTTTTCCCAGAAGTTTTTTTTTTCAAAAAGTGGGTTCTTATCCCAGAAGCTGGGGTCTTTGGGTTTATCAAATAATAGATTACTATAGTCATTGACTACTGTGTCTTGAATATTTAACCTATTCTACTGATGGACCACTCTATTTCTTAGCCAGTACCAAGCAGTTTTGATGATTGCTGCTTTATACTACAATTTAAGATCTGAAATGGCTAAACCTCCTTTCCCTGTATTTCTTTTCATTAGTTCTCTTCATATTCTGGAACTTTTGTTCTTCCAAATGAATCTTATTATTATTTTTTCTAACTCTTTAAAATAATTTTTGGTAGTTTGATTGGTATGGCATTGAATAAGTAAAGTAGTTTAGGTAGAATTGTCACTTTTATCACATTAGCTCGACCTACTCATGAGCAACCGATGTTTTTCCAATTATTTAGATCTGACTTTATTTGTGTTAAAAGTGTTTTGTAATTGTGTTCATAGAGTTCCTGGGTTTGTTTCAGGAGGTAGACTCCTAAATATTTTATAATGTCTACAGTAAGTTTAAATGGAATTTATCTTTCTTTCTCTTGCTCTTGGGCTTTGTTGGTAATATATAGAAATTCCAATGATTTATGTGGGTTTATTTTATAGCCTGCAACTTTGCTAAAGGTGTTTATTATTTCAAGTAGTTTTTTGCTTGATTCTCTGGGATTCTTTAAGTATCCCATCATGTCTCTGCAAAGAGTGATAGCTTTGTTTCTTCTTTGTCTATTCTAATACCATCAATGTCTTTTTCTTTTCTTATTGCTAAAGCTAACGTTTCCAGCATGATGTTGAATAACGGTGGTGATAATGGACATCCTTGTTTCACCCCTGATCTTATTGGAAATGCTTCCAGCTTGTCCCCATTACATATCATGCTTGCTGAAGATTTTAGATGGATGTTATTTATTATTTTAAGGAAGGCTCCATTTATACCTATACTCTCTAGTGTTTTTAATAGGAATGGGTGTTGTATTTTGTCAAAAGCTTTTTCTGCATCTATTGAGATGATCATGTGGTTTCTGTTGGTTTTGGTGTTGATGTGATGAATTCTGCTGATAGTTTTCCTTATATTGAACAAGCCCTGCATTCCTGGTATAAATCCTACCTGGTCATAGTGTATTATTCTTGTGATAAGTTGCTGTAATCTATTTGCTAATATTTTGTTTAAAATGTTTGCATCAATATCAATTAGAGAAATTGTTCTATAATTTTCTTTCTCTGTTTTGACTCTTCCTGGTTTAGATATCAGCATCATATTTGTATCATAAAAAGAATTTGGTAAGATTCCTTCTTCATCTATTTTACCAAATAGTCTAAATAGTATTGTAATTAATTGTTATTTAAATGTTTGATAGAATTCACATGTAAATCCATCTGGCCCTGGAGATTTTTTCCTAGGGAGTTCACCAATGGCTTGTTTAATTTCTTTTTCTGAGATGGGGCTATTTAAGTATTTTACTTCCTCTTCTGTAAATCTGGGCAATTTATATTTTTGTAAATATGTATTCATTTCACTGAGATTGTCAAATTTGTTGGCATATAGTTGTGCAAAATTATTTCTAATTATTGTTTTAATTTCCTCTTCCTTGGTGACAGCTTCACCATTTTCATTCTTGATACTAGCAATCTGGTTTTCTTCTTCCTTTTTTTTTTTTTTAGATTAACCAAAGGTTGATATATATATATATGTGTATATATATATATACACATATATATACATATATATATACACATATATATTTTTTTTCATAAAACCAGCTCTTAGTTTTATGTATTAGTTCAATAGTTTTCTTCATTTCAATTTTATTAATTTTTCCTTTGGTTTTCAGTATTTCTAATTTGGTGTTTAATTGAGGATTTTTAATTTGTTCTTTTTCTAGTTTTTTAGTTGTATGCCCAATGCACTGATTTCCTCTTTTTCTATTTTATTTGTGTAAGCATTTAGAGATATAAAACTTCCCCTAAGAACTGCTTTTGCTGCATCCCATAAGTTTTGGCATGTTGTCTTATTATTGTCATTCTCTTTAATGAAATTATTGATTGTATCTATGATTTGTTCTTTGACCCAATCATTTTTTAGGATTAGTTTATTTTTCAGTCTATATTTCCATGGCCCTTTATTACATATAATTTTTATTGCATCATGATCTGAAAAAAGTGCATTTAATATTCCTGCCTTTCTTCATTGAATTGTGAGGTTTTTATGCCCTAGTACGTGGTCAATTTTTTGTCTCTGCCATGTACCACTGACAAAATGTATATTTCTTTCTATCCCCATTCAGTTTTCTCCAGAGATCTATCATACCTAACTTTTCTAATGTTCTATTCACCTCCCTAACTTCTTTCTTGTTTATTTTGTGGTTAGATTTATCTAGTTCAGAGAGGGGGAGGTTGAGGTCCCCCACTAGTATAGTTTTGCTGTCTATTTCTTCCTGTAACTCCCTGAACTTCTCCTCTAAGAATCTGGATGCTATACCATTTGGTGCATATATATTTAGTAATGATATTACTTCATTGTATATGGTGCCTTTTAGCAAGATGTACTTTCCTTCCTTATATCTTTTGATAAGATCTATTTTTGCTTTTGCTTTGTCTGAGATCAGGATTGCTACCCCTGCTTTTTTTTTACTTCAGCTGAAGCATAATATATTTTGCTCCAGTCTTTTACCTTTACCCTGTATGTGTCACTCTTTTTCAAATGTGTTTCCTGTAAACAACATATTGTAGGATTATGTTTTTTAATCCACTCTGCTGTACACTCATGTTTTATGGGAGAGTTGATGCCATTCACATTCAGTTATGATTACTGTCTGTCTTTTTCTCCATTCTTTTTCCCCCCTTTTTATGCTTTTCTTTCTCCTTTCTCCTTCCCCCCCACCCCATCACTAGTGTTTTGCTTTTGACCACCACCTCCTTCAGTCCCACCTCCCTTCTATTATCCCTTTCCCTTTTCTTCCCTTTTACCCTTACTGCTTCTTCCCTCCCTTCTCTCCTCCCTCCCTTTTCTTTCCCCTTTTCCCTCCTACTGCCTATAGTGCAAGTTAGATTTCTATACCTAACTGATTACATCAATCCCTTCTTGAGCCAAATCTGATGAGAGTAAGGTTCAAACAATGCTCACCCCCCTCCCTTCTTTACCTCTGGTCTAACAGGTTTTTATGTCTTTTCCTGTAATGTAATTTACCCTTATCTGCCTCCTCCTTTCTCAGCACATTTTCTTAGCTCAGACTAATCCACTTACTTGGATCCATTTAACCCACTTGATTATTTTTTTTTCATCATTACATCAAAGTAAACTTATATCCACCCCCTTTATGCATACTCCTTTACCATGGTATAATAACAGTACAGTTCTCAAGAGTTGCAATTGTCATCTTCCCTTGTAGGGATGTAAACATTTTGCCCTTATTAACAACATATTCAATCTTTCTTTCCCATTTACCTTTTTATGTCTCTCTTGAATCTTGTATTTGAAGATCAAATTTTTGTTGAGCTCTAGGCTTTTTATCAGGAAGGTTTGGAAGTCCCCTATTTCATTGAATATCCATTTCCTTCCCTGAAAAATCATTCTCATTTTCATTGGATAGATAATCCTTGACTGCATTCCACGCTCCTTTGCCTTAGGGAATATCATGTTCCAGCCCTACAGTCTTTTAATGTAGAGGCTGTAAGGTCCTGTGTAATCCTGACCACAGTTCTATGATACTTAAATTGTTCCTTTCTGGCTGCTTGCAGTAATTTCTCTTTAATCTGATAATTTTGGAATTTAGCTATTATATTCCTTGGCATTTTCAATTTGGGATGTCTTTCAGGCAGGGAGCACTGGATTCATTCTATAGTTATTTTACCTTCTGGATCTAGGACTTCAGGGCAGTTTTCCTTTATGATTCCCTGAAGGATATTGTCCAGGCTCTTTTTTTCATCATGATTTTCAGGTAGGCCTATAATTTTTAAATTGTCTCTCCTGGGTCGAATTTCCATGTCAGTTGTTTTACCCATGAGGTATTTTACGTTTTCATCTATTTTTTTCATTTTTTTGTTTCTGTTTGACTGATTCTTGCTCTCTCATAGAGTCATTAGTTTCCATTTGTTCAATTCTAATTATTAACATATTGTTTTCTTCTGTTAGATTTTGTACTTTCTTGTCCAATTGGTCAATTGTATTTTTAAGGGCTTTGTTTTCTTCAGTGTACTTTTTTCCAGTTGGCCAATTGTGTTTTTCAGAGACTTGTTTTCTCCAGTGTACTTTTTTTCCAGTTGGCCAATTGTATTTTTAAGGGATTTGTTTTCTTGAGTGTACTATTTTTCCAATTGACCAATTGTACTTTTTAAAGAATCCTCTACCTCTCTCATTTGACTTATAAAATCCTTCTTGAGCTCTTCTAAGTAGGCTTTTTGGGCTTTAGACCAATTCATATTCCCTTTTGATGTTGCAGATATGGGCTTGATGACAATGTTGTCCTCTTCAGAATTTCTGTCTTGATCTTCACTCTTTTCATAATATGAATGTATTGTACGTTTCATTTTACTCGTGGTGTTTCATTATTTCCTGGCCTTTAAAGAGATTATCCTCTCCTGCTGGGGATCAGAGGGCACTGACCCAAGCTTCTTATGTTGGGAGCCTAGGTCTTGGTCACCGGTTTTGTGTGTTGGGGCCTCTTATGTTGTCAATTAAAGGCTGTAGGGTTCTGGCAGCTTACCTGGTGTTGGGCTGGAATCAACAAGGCTGGGACTTTAAGGCAAATCTAGGTTGCCTATTTTTCCTTTCCTTTAACTTTGTTCAGCTCCTTTTAAATGGGTGCTGCCGGGTGTTTATCTGTCTGGGGCCCCTTGCAGTGCTGCCTCCCTTAGTTCTGTTGAGGCATTGGGAGGCTCCTTTGCTGTAGAATGCCGAGGCACTTTGTGGTTTTCATTTACACTGGTTCCCCACCCTCACTGAGGCACTCGGATGTCCAGCTGTTGGTGTTTGCCTACTCAAACACCTGGGCTTCCGGATCTCCTCCTGGTTGGCAGTTGGAGGCTGTAGGGTTCTGACAGCTTACCTGGTGCTGGGCTGGAATCAACGAGGCTGGAACTTTCCGGCAACTCTAGGTTGCTTTCTTCAGCTCCTTTCAGATGAATGCTGCAGGGTGCTTATCCACCTGGGGCCCTTTGTAGTCCTGCTTCCCTTACTTTTGCTGAGGCACTGGGAAACCCATTTGAGTAGAATGCCGAGGCAACCGAATGTCCTCCTGGTGTGCTAAAGTGGGTCTTTCTGCTAGCTGACTGAGTGACCCCCGGTTCCATACAGCTCCCCTTCCCCCAGGGTAAGAGGGGCCTTTCCTGTTAATCCCTGTAGCTACCTGGGCTACTGCACCCCATATTTCTTCTGCTTCAGCTGTTCCAGGGTTTTTTCTGGGGTGATATTTTCTGGGTTTTCAGAGGTTGATAGGGGAGAGTGAGAGCAACTATCTTTTTACTCTGCCATCTTGGCTCCTGAAAGCTGAAGTCTATATATTCACTTTCAATGGAAATCTACTAGCACATTATGGATGGTAAGATTTCTACTGAGGTTTCGGTTAACCTGGAGTCATCTATGTGGTTTAGTGGAGAGACTGCCAGACATGGAGGTAGGAAGACCTAAGTTCAAACTTGAACTCAGACATTTGCTACTTGTGTGATTCTGGGCAAGTCATTTAACCTCTGTTTGTCTTAATCTACTGGAGAAGGAAATGACAAACAACTTCAGTATCTTTGCCAAGAATATCCCATGGACAATATTGATGTGCTATGGCCTATGGATAATGAAGAGTCAGATGTGATTGAATGACAACAATACATTAAATTAGAAGACCTTTAATTTCCCTTCCAAGTGTGTGATATTGAATTTCTGAATTTTTTTCCATTATTTGTTTCTCTCTCTCTCTCTCTGTCTCTCTCTGTCTCTCTCTGTCTCTCTGTCTCTCTCTTTCTCCATTTTTGTTTCTATTATTTCTATCTTCTTTTAAAACTCTAGATTCTTTAATGCTTCCTTACTTTATTTCTTTTACTGCTTTTTTGAGTTCTTCTATTGTGTTTCTGAAGCATTTTGGAGGTGCTTTTAATTGTTTCATAGTCATTTCAGGTGATTGAGCAAAGCTTATTCAATTATTTTACTTTTCTTCTGAGAATTCCTTGCATTCAAAATTTTTTTTTTGTTACACTGACACATTTTTTCTCATTTTGTGGTTCCTTTCCAAGTCTTCTTTATATATTTCTTTCTCTATTAGCTTTGATGTGTATTTAAAGGTAATGCATCCATTAATTATTCAGGAAGAGAGTATAATATCGAAGGGGCCTACTAAGTAGGCACTCTCCTTGATCATGAACCCTGTCTCCAAATCTTTTTTCCCCTCTGGTTCATGCATGGTATAGTCTCCAATAAGGTTTCAGGTTAAGAGTAAGAAAGTTTATTTTAAAATTTTTTTTAAGAAAAATTGAAAATATTAAAAATATTTTCCTCTGAAGTCTTTTCCAAAATCCTTGTGAAAGGCCCTTGAAAAGGTAAATGGAAGCCTCACATCTGCAAAACTCTCACTCTCTCTCTCTCTCTCTCTCTCTCTCTCTCTCTCTCCTGCTTATTTTACAGATAAGGAAACTGAGGCAAACAGGCTTAAGTGAATTGCCCAGGGTCACACAGCTAATAAGTGTCTGGGACCAGATTTGAACTCAGAAAGAGGAGTCTTCCTGACTAAGGGCCCGCACTTGTCTCCCAAGCTGCCCTGAGGACATATATCAAAAAGTGGAAAGTAGAAAGTGGAAAGTGTTGTCTTTTTTACATTTCTCTAACCAGTGGGATTTTCAGCAGCTGCCAGCCTGGCCCTCTGCTCTCATCTCTGCTGTGCTTATCTCCACTGTTTTAGTTCTTGACTTTCTCCGTTGGAGGTGGAGGCAGGTGCTCTTTTTCCTCTGTTCCTAATCTTTGTATAATCAAATTTTGGATTGAGATAGTTTATAGGTTGACAGTTTCTCTCTCCAAGGTAGCTGCCTCATGAGGAGGAGAAAATTACCTGCCTTCATTGATTGATCATCACAAACTTTCCTCTCCACATCCACAAGATTATTTGAATCTCAATGCTAGCAAAAAAAAAAAATGTGGAGCAAATCCTACATGTAGGGCAGCTTCCCTATCCCTCACAAGTATTGTTTCCATAAGGACTTCTTCATCCCATAGAGATGACATATCACACTGCAGAGGCATATTGTATATTAGGATCACTGATAGATGTCTTGGATATAAATTTAACCAATACCGTCATTTTTTTATTCTCAGAAAAAGATGGCACAGAGAGGTTAACTAACTCCATTGACCTCTACATAAAAGGTAGTTATGAAGGCTATTGTGGTTTTTCAATTTGAAATATATTTGATCACTTGATTTGGTCTCTTGCAGGTTGTTCCTATCTCATTCATGACTCATGTATGTATGTGTATTCATGAATTAGGATCTGGTTCCCTCTTGGCAATGGGGAATCAACACTTGAAGGGCCTCCTGTGAGGAAGAAGCTTCATGACGCAGAGAAAAGCCCTTTTCAGTACAGATTTCCTGAAGGCTCTGTGTATGGTGCTAAGGGTGGAATTATGAGACGAGGGGCTTCTGATCCTAGTTTTCATGCTAGGCCTATACTACAACAGAACCAATTTTTCCAAGACTGTCTGAGCCACATATGTACATCATACATTCTAGACCTGTCTCAGAGTTTCCCTCTCAAAGCATGGAATGAAAGGGTGATTCACAGGGGAAGCTAGGTGGAGCGGTGGATAGAGCACCAGCCCTGAAGTTAGGAGGACCTGCGTTCAAATCTGGCCTCAGACACATAACACTTAGTAGTTGTGTGACTCTGGGCAAGTCACTTAACCCCAACTGCCTGAGGAAAAAAAAAAAAAAGTTGATTCACTCAACAGTGTTAGTGTTGTCCATATCATCTGTAGAGGCACAGACATCTCCTACCTTAATTTTTAAAGGAAAATAATTTGGAGTTCAATGATCACTTTACTATAATTACCACCTATTGCACCATCCCTGGAACTTTTTACATTGTTATTTTCCAAGTAACTAAGATCAAAGGAAAATTAGCATCTGAATGGTAGCTTCCCCAGAGATTTCAAGGAACTCCTTCTTTAAGGTGGCATAGGACACACAAGCTTCCCTCTACTGCCTTGTTTTGGAGCCCAGTGGGAATTAACCATTTGAGAAACTCCACATTCTCATTCCCAAGGGTCTTAGAGAAACATGTAAGATTACCAACATTTTTCCCAGACTCAGACTCTCGATAGAGTATAATGACTTATTTCTTCCTTTTTTGTCTTCTCAGCGATATTCTATGAAATAGACAACATTTTCTTTTCCTATATCACACTATGCAAATTATTACAATT
>NW_020953706.1:0-1073 GCF_900497805.2 Vombatus ursinus
TGCTGTTACTTTGTACAGAGCACATTTCACATGCATCAGCCCATGCAAGTCTTTCCAAGTTTTTCTGTGAGCATCCCACTCATTATTTCTCAAAGCACAATAGCTCAGATGACAATTTGTTCAGCCATTCCCCAGTTGATGGGCATCTCCTCAATGTCTAATTCTTTACCTCCAGAAAAGAGCTGCTATAAGTATTTTTGTATATATGGGTCCTTTTCCTTTTTTATCTCTTTTGGGATACAGACCTAGTAGTGGTATTGCTAGGTCAAGGGGAGTATGCATGGTTTTATAGCCCTTTGGGCATAGTTCCAAATTGCTCTACAGAGTGGTTGAATCAGTTCACAGTTACACCAACAATACATTAATGTCTCATTTCCCCCACATCCCCTCAAACATTTGTCATTTTCCTTTTCTATCCTATTAGCTAATCTGATAGGTATGAGGTAGTACCTCAGAATTTCTTAATTTGCATTTCTCCAATCAATAGTCAGAGTATTTTTTAAAATATGGTATGAATAGCTTTGATTACTTCATCTGAAAACTGATCATCTTTTGATCATGTGTCAATTGGGGAATGGTTCTTATTTTTACAAATTTGATTCAGTTCTCTATATGTTTGAGAAATTAGGCCTTTGTCAGAGAAATTTGCTTCAAAATTGTTTCACAGTTACTATTGCTAACTGTATTTCCCTCCATCCTACTCCTCCCATTTATTCTATTTCTTTTGCTTTCAACTACTATCTCTCCCAATCTGCCCTCCCTTCTATCACCTCTCCCCTTCTCTTATCTCCTTCCCCTCCTACTTTCCTGTAGGGTAAGATAGATTTCTATAACCAATTGAGAATGTATGTTATTCCCTCTTTGAACTAATTCTGATGAAAGTAAGGTTCACTCACTACCCCTCCTCTCCTCCCTCTTCCCCTTCATTGTAAAAGCTTTTTCCTACCTATTTTATGTGAGGTAATTTACCCTATTCTGCCTTTCCCTTTCTCTTTCTCCCAATAAATGCTGATCAACTTAGAATACTGCTGTTACTTTGTACAGAGCACATTTCACATGCATCAGCCCATGCA
>NW_020953707.1:0-1073 GCF_900497805.2 Vombatus ursinus
TGCTGTTACTTTGTACAGAGCACATTTCACATGCATCAGCCCATGCAAGTCTTTCCAAGTTTTTCTGTGAGCATCCCACTCATTATTTCTCAAAGCACAATAGCTCAGATGACAATTTGTTCAGCCATTCCCCAGTTGATGGGCATCTCCTCAATGTCTAATTCTTTACCTCCAGAAAAGAGCTGCTATAAGTATTTTTGTATATATGGGTCCTTTTCCTTTTTTATCTCTTTTGGGATACAGACCTAGTAGTGGTATTGCTAGGTCAAGGGGAGTATGCATGGTTTTATAGCCCTTTGGGCATAGTTCCAAATTGCTCTACAGAGTGGTTGAATCAGTTCACAGTTACACCAACAATACATTAATGTCTCATTTCCCCCACATCCCCTCAAACATTTGTCATTTTCCTTTTCTATCCTATTAGCTAATCTGATAGGTATGAGGTAGTACCTCAGAATTTCTTAATTTGCATTTCTCCAATCAATAGTCAGAGTATTTTTTAAAATATGGTATGAATAGCTTTGATTACTTCATCTGAAAACTGATCATCTTTTGATCATGTGTCAATTGGGGAATGGTTCTTATTTTTACAAATTTGATTCAGTTCTCTATATGTTTGAGAAATTAGGCCTTTGTCAGAGAAATTTGCTTCAAAATTGTTTCACAGTTACTATTGCTAACTGTATTTCCCTCCATCCTACTCCTCCCATTTATTCTATTTCTTTTGCTTTCAACTACTATCTCTCCCAATCTGCCCTCCCTTCTATCACCTCTCCCCTTCTCTTATCTCCTTCCCCTCCTACTTTCCTGTAGGGTAAGATAGATTTCTATAACCAATTGAGAATGTATGTTATTCCCTCTTTGAACTAATTCTGATGAAAGTAAGGTTCACTCACTACCCCTCCTCTCCTCCCTCTTCCCCTTCATTGTAAAAGCTTTTTCCTACCTATTTTATGTGAGGTAATTTACCCTATTCTGCCTTTCCCTTTCTCTTTCTCCCAATAAATGCTGATCAACTTAGAATACTGCTGTTACTTTGTACAGAGCACATTTCACATGCATCAGCCCATGCA